>NW_012104465.1:901121-944799 GCF_000951045.1 Mandrillus leucophaeus | reverse complement strand
GTCTGGCATGAAAGAACCAGCAAAGATAAGAGAAGCAGCAACCAATGAGGTACAAGAAAAACCAGAAGAGGATTATGTCACAGAAGCTAAGAGAAGATGGCTTTTTTTTTTTTTTTTTTTTTTGATAAGGTCTTGCTGTGTCACCTAGGCTGGAGTGCAGTGGCACCATGCTATTGCAGGAGTCCGGGAGACAGGGCTTGATGATAGTGCCTTCAGTAAGGGACTACTGTAGATACAAGAGCATTGGACAGATTTGGGATATGTTTGAGGGATAAAGTTGACAAGACTCGCTCATGGATTGGATATGATGAAACAGGAATAAAGAGGAATGAAGGATGAAAATTAGATTTTGGCTTGAGCATCTAGGTAAGTGCAGTACCATTTGCTGAGATAAAATTGGGTAAAATAATTTTGAGGAAGAGGATATGGAACAGGAGTAACGATGGAATCAAGATTATTCTCTTGACTGTGTTAACTTTGAAACATCTCTATGTTCACTTTTTTTTTTTTTTTGTTTTGAGACGAAGTCTCGCTCTGTCACCCAGGCTGGAGTACAGTGGTGCGATCTCGGCTCACTGCAAGCTCCGCCTCCCGGGTTCACACCATTCTCCTGCCTCAGCCTCCCAGGTAGCTGGGACTACAGACGCTCGCCACCTCGCCCGGCTAATTTTTTTGTATTTTTAGTAGAGACGGAGTTTCACTGTGTTAGCCAGGATGGTCTCAATCTCCCAACCTCGTGATCCTCCCGCCTCGGCCTCCCAAAGTGCTGGGATTACAGGCGTGAGCCACCACACCCAGCCTATGTTCACTTTGAAATCCTACTAAATATCTAGGCGGAAATTTTAAGCCATTAAACTTTCATACCTGGAGTTCTGGAAAGAAGTTTAGGCTGCAGATAAGAGATTTGGGAGTCACTGGTAACATAGATTACATAGAAAGTCTTGGGACTGTATAGTGAAGAGAAGGAGGTCCATGACAATGTTTATATTTGTGGTCTGGCATGAAAGAACCAGCAAAGATAAGAGAAGCAGCAACCAATGAGGTACAAGAAAAACCAGAAGAGGATTATGTCACAGAAGCTAAGAGAAAATGGCTTTTTTTTTTTTTTTTTTTTGATAAGGTCTTGCTGTGTCACCTAGGCTGGAGTGCAGTGGCACCATCTTACCTCACTGCAGCTCCACCTCCCAGGTTCAAGCAATTCTCCCACCTCAGCCTCCCAAGTAGCTGGGATTACAGGGGCACGTCACCAAGCCCAGCTAATTTTTTTTCATTTTTAATAGAGACAGAGTTTCACCACGTTGGCAAGGCTGGTCTCAACCTCGTGACCTCAGATGATTCAACCGCCTCAGCCTCCCAAAGTGCTGGGATTATGGGCATGAGCCACCATGCCCAGCCAGAAGATGACATTTTAAGAAGAAAAGTGTAGCAACTTTATGCTGCCCTTTACATGAAGTTCAAGAGCAGGCAAAACTAATTTATGGTGATAGAAATCAGAATAGTGGTTAGCTATGTATTGGTATGACCTCTGTCTGCAGACTGGAAAGCAGAATGGGGGAACTCTCTGAGATGATATATCTTGACTGGGGTGTCGGTTTCATGAGTATACACATTCGTCAAAATTTATTGAATTATATACTTCAGTGTGTGTATTTTAGTACATGTAAAGTTGATCACAATTTTTAAAATTTTTTTAAAAACTAAACTTTTTAGAAAAGTGAATTAGTGGGCCAGAGGATCAAGCTGAAGTCTTGTTCCGGATCTCATCACAAAGAAAAAAAAGATGGGAAGTATTCAAGAAAGGTCTAGCCACATGTAAAGTTGATCCAGGAGCAGCAAAACCCATGTAACAGAAGGACTAGAGGAAAGAACACCAAGAATAGGAGAGAGGCCCTATTCAAACAGTGGCCAGGGATTTGCCTGAACTGAAAAAAGATGAATCTTCAGATTAAAAAGATACACTGATTGTCAAGCATAAGAATTTTTTTAAAACTTAAAAATACATTTGTTCACTTTTAGAATGTTAAAGAAAAATATTTATAGCTCCCAAGAGAAAAAGACAAACTGCCTATGGGGGGAGAGAATCACGCTGACATCTGGCTCATGAACATTTGATCAAATAGACGAAGGAGCAAAATGCTTTCACAGTGCAGGGAAAGGGCCTTCATGTCTAGAATTGTATTCTGTGTCAAAATACCATTCAAGAGTGTGATTAAAATAAATAGCATTTTCTGGCATACCTAGTTTGAGAAAGTTTATTATTCATAGACCCTCTGAAAAATGTCCTAGAGGATGTACTTCAGCAAAAAGAAAGATGAATGCAGAAAGGAAACATGTGGCAGGATATATGCAAAAAAGCAACATTGAGCAAAGAAATCTGTAAAACTTTTTGTTAAATCTAAACAAGTAGTGATTGTAAAGGTGGGAAAGTAGTCTTTAGTAATAATCTAGAACTAAAATTAAAATGGGAGTGAGAAGTAGAGATAATTAAAGATTTTGTCCTGTTTATGGAAGGGATATAGACTGTGATTAACTAGACAGGAAAAAAAATTATGTGTTGAAATTTTCAAGTGAGTTATAATAATAGTTGTGAATATTTTGAAATGTTTACTGGATGTACTAGATACTGTTTTAAACATTTCACATGTAGTAAGTCACTGAAACTGACAACCACATGAGGAATATACATTATCCCCATTTTATGTGGCTCATCCAGTGACGATGAGAGAAAAGGTAATATTTTCTACAGTGAATTTTTCCTTTTAGATTTTGCAGATTTTTGCAAGTAGTTTAGGTTTGAACCTAAATTTTTGCTTGTGACTTTTCATCACTTTCATTTATTTTACTGAGAAAAGAGAGAAGGATTTAAAACATGCTGATAACCTTAAAAGTTAGTCCTTTAGGGAGGTAAAACTCACTGTCAGAAAGCAGATGAGTTCAACTTTTTAATTAGCAAGTTCAGATTGCTGGTTTGCCAGAGAACCAGGGTCATGCACTTTGCCGGCATGAAGGAAGGCAGAGTGCCTCTCCCCTGCCATGGGAGCTGAGCAGTGGGGCTGTAGGATAGCAATCCAGTTTCTGCAGTGTGCCTGAAACAAACACACACCAGCACTACCCATATGATGACCCAGATGTAGACCCCTACTATAGTTTGGTAACGAATTTGAGAGGTTTCTGATTTCGTGTTTTTTCATGTGACATTGTTTGGTATTACCTCTGTCTTTATATTAGAACTTTTTCATTGGGCTTTGATCTCTGCCCCCATCTAGCAAGTGAGTAAGCTTTAAATGATTTCCTTTCATTCATTCTGCAAATATCTATTGCCTCATAGTATAGCAGGCAACGTGATAGGCACATGGTATATAGTAGGGAACAAAACAAAGTCCCTGCCTTCATAGTAGCCACAGACTAAGGAGGGAGACTGACATTAAGCAGATAAACCCACAAATCAGTATGATTACAAGCTGTGATAAATGATGTGAGAAAAGAATAAATAAAACTAGTAGCCTTAGAGAGCATATTGGGGGTAGGGGGTTTGTTGATATACAAAGATCAAGAAAAGACTAAAGGATGGGAAGGAGCCAGACTTTCAAGGACTAGGTAAAATGTATTCCAGGCAGTGGGAACAGCATGTGCAAAGACTCTGAAGCAGGAAGGAGGCAACCGTATTACAGAACCCCAAAGAAGTCAACATGATTGAAGGATAGTGAGGAAGGAAAGCAGCCAAAGACAAAAATGATTTCAAGCTTTTTAGAAAACTACTCTGACCGATGTATGCAGAATGGATTGGAAAGGAAACGGAAAACAATTTAGGAGTCTGTTGTAAACTAGAAGGTGGCTTGCCTTTGAATTGAAGCAGTAAGGATGAGGAGAACTGTAAAATTTTAAATATATTTTGGGGGTAGAGTCAATAGAACTTAATGATGGATTAGAAATCATGATAGAGAGGGAAAGAATAAAAGTATTCTCAGGATCCTGGCTTTAGTAACTGGGTAGATTGAGGTAGGAAAAGACTGAAAGAGTAATTAAGATGCCTTCAAGACCTGTGTAGACTTTGGATATATAAATCTGAAGCTCATAACTGAGCGCTAGACTAGGGATGATACACAAATGGAAAGTATATTTTTATATTTTATATACCTATAAAATATATATTTTTGTTTTTATATTTGGAATGTTTTATTGAAAGTAAGTGGACTAGATGAGGTAATGTGGGGAGAGGATACATAGAGAGAAGTCCTGATCTTAGCCTTGGGACACGCCTGCATTTGGGGATATAATAGTAGCGAAAGTAGACAGAAAATCAGATTGACAAGAAATATCCAGAGAGGCAGAAGGAGAGCATGCTGTCATGGAATCTAAGAAAAGAGATATGTCAAGAAGAAGGAAGTAATTAACTGTAATTAGGGAGTAATTAACAGATGCTGCCTACATATCTACTATTTTAACAAGAAATATGAAAAGCCCTATGAATGATTTATATTCCTTTAGGTATATACCCAGTAATGGGATTGCTGGGTCAAATGGTATTTCCGGTTCTAAATCTTTGAGGAATTGACTGTCTTCCACAGTAGTTGAACTAATTTACATTCCCACCAATAGTATAAAAGCGTTCCTATTTCTCTGCAACCTTGCCAGCATTTGTTGTTTCTTGACATTTCACTAATCACCATTCTGACTGGTGTGAGATGGTATCTCATTGTGGTTTTGATTTGCATTTCTCTAATGATCAGTGATGTTGAGATGTTTTTTATATGTTGGCTGCATGTATGTCTTTTTTCGAGAAGTGTCTGTTTATATCCTTTGCCTACTGTTTAATGGGATTGATTTTTTTCTTGTACATACATTTGCTTAATTTCCTTTTAGATTCTAGATATTAGTCCTTTGTCAGATGGATAGATTGCAAAAATTTTCTCCCATTCTGTAAGTTGTCTGTTCACTCTGATGATAATTTCATTTGCTGTGGAGAAGCTCTTTAATTTGTCATTTTTGCTTTTTTTGCAATTGCTTTTGGTGATTTCATCATAAAGTCTTTGCCCATGCCTATATCCTTGATGGTATTGCCTAGATTTTCTTCTACGGTTTTTATAGTTTAGGGTTTTACATTTAAGTCTTTAATCCATCTTGAGTTAGTTTTTATATAAGGTGTAAGGAAGGGATCCAATTTCAGTTTTCTGCATATGGCTAGCCAGTTCTCCCAGCATCATTTATTAAATAGAGAATCCTTTCCCCATTGCTTGTTTTTGTGGATATGTGCACAGGTATGTTCATTGCAGCACTATTCAAAATAGTGAAAACATGGAGTCAACCCAAATGCCCATCAATGATAGACTAGATAAAGAAAATGTGGTACACACACACCATGGAATACTATGCAGCTGTAAAAAGGAAAGAGGTTAATACCCTTTTCAGGGACATGGGTGGAGCTGGAAGCCACTATCCTCAGCAAACTAACATAGGAACAGAAAACCAGACCCCACATGTTCTCACTTATAAGTGGGAACTGAACAATGAGAACACATGGACATATGGGGGTGAATAACACACACTGGGGCCTGTTGGGGTTGGTGTGGGAGAATAGAGATCATCAGGAAGAATAGCTAATGGATGCTGGACTTAATACCTAGGTAATGGTCTGATTTGTACAGCAAACCACCGTGGCACACATTTGCCTGTGTAACAAACCTGCACATTCTGCACATGTACCTCAGAACTTAAAAAATAAAATAATTATTTAAAAAAAAAAAAAAAAGAAAGAAAGAAAGAAAAGGCCTATGAGAAAACTTTAAAGATTCATGTAAGGCACAAAGCAGAGTAGATCAAGTGGGAAGACATCTCTTGTTCTTGGATAGAACAACTGAACACCATATAAAATTAATAGATTCTCTGAGTGCAGTGGCTCTTGCCTATAATCCCAGCATTTTGAGAGGCCAAGGCGGGCAGATCACTTGAGGTCAGGAGTTCAAGACCAGCCTGGCCAACATGGTAAAACCCCATCTCTACTGTTAACACAAAAATTAGCTGGGCATGGTAGGTGCCTGTAATCCCAGCTACTCAGGAGGCTGAGGCAGGAGAATCGCTTGGACTGGGAGGCGGAGGTTGCAGTGAGCTGAGATCGCACCACTGCACTCCAGCCTGGGCAATAGAGTGAGACTCTGTGTCAAAATAATAATAATAGTAATAATAATAATAATAATGTATTTAATGTTTCAACCCAATAAAACTATCAAGGGTGGTTTGGGTCTTTAAAAATTGTTTGTTCACTGGATTCTGGTTTTTTTGCCTGAAACTATAAAACTTGATTCTGAAGTTCATATGGAAAAATATGTGTGCCAGAATAACTAGAAAGACCTTTAAAAAAGAAAAGAATTAGGAAAAAACATTAAAATGTACTTGTATCCTCTATAATTAAAACCATGTGGTAGTGATGCACAGATGGACAGACACGGCAATGAAACAGACCAGAAAGTCCAGAAATAAACTGAAGAACATATGATAAAGGCAGCATGTTAATCACAGAGGGGGAAAGATGAACTTTTTAATAGTGTTGGAACGGCTAGACAGCCATTTGTTAAAAGATAAAATTAGATCCATACCTCACACCATATACCAAAAAACTATCTAAATGATCAGAAATCTAAATGTGAAAAAGGAAAACATACAAGTACTAGAAGAAAACATAAATGCATTACTCTGTAACCCAAGTGAAGAAAGCCTTTCATACAATGACTTAAAATTTAGATGTATTATAAGAAAAAAGCTAAATTTGACTACATGTATTAAACAGCTTTGCATGGTGGAAAAAACTCTGTGATAGGCAGCCTTCTAAGATGCCCTCTACCTCCTGGTATCCATGCCCTGTGTAATCCCCTTCCCGTGAGTGTAGGCTAGACCTAGTGATTTGCTTCTGACAAAGTAGAATATGGCAAAAGTGATAGGATGTCACTTTTGAGATTAGGCCACAAAATACTGTGACTCTGTGACTTCTGTCTTGTTCACACTCACACTCAAGCAAGCCGCCGTGTGGTGAGCTGCCTTATGAGAGGCCCACATGGCAAGGAGCTGTTGACTGCTCATATGTAGAAATGCAATTAATTTTTGTGTGTTGCTCTTATGTGCAGCAACACCGCTATTTAATTTTCTTTTAGTTATAATAGTTTTTTTAAAAAATTTTTTTTATCTAGAGATCTGCTTGATTTCCTTTGAGGAAAGTTACATTATACATAAGTAGTATCCATTTTGTTTTTCCCTCAGTCATTTACCAATTATCTCTTGGTCTCACTATGTTGACTAGACCTCCAGAGCAATGCTGAGCAGGACCCATGACAGAGCCACCCTTCTCTTGTAGCTGTTTGTAAAAAGAATGCTTCTAAGGTTACCCTTTTATGAACAATATTTGCTGTAGGATTTTGGCAAACAGACTTTATGAGTTTGAGGAAGTCCCTTCTATACCTAGTTTAGTAAGAGTTATCTTAAAGTGTTTTATTTTACTGAAGACTTTTTTTGCATACCTTATGAGGCTAATGAAATTCTATTGATAGTTTGCTAAGATTTGGTTTGGTTTTTTACGAGGTGTCTTGAATTTTATTGAATAGTTTTCTATTGAGATGACCATATGGTTTTCTCCCTTAACCCTATTTCTTTTTTTCATCCAGGTATAAGATGATCTCTGAATTCACCTGGCCCAACCATGACCTTCCTTCAGATAAAGAGGCTGTCAAGAAACTGATTGAACGGTGTGGTTTTCAGGATGATGTAGCTTATGGGAAGACCAAAATTTTCATTCGAACACCCCGAACGTTGTTTACCTTGGAAGAACTCCGTGCCCAGATGCTCATAAGGATTGTTCTCTTTCTACAAAAGGTAATTTTATATTTTCTATATAAGGATAAGATGTTGCTTTTATGTTCTTAAAAATTTGTTGCATATTTTATTTAATTCAAGAAATATTCCTGGATGGTATGTTGTTTTGTGTCTATGCATATCTTGAAATGTTTTCTGTTGCCTTCACACATGGAAAACTTACTTGGTTGCCCAAGTTCAAAATTATTTTATCTTCAAAACTCTGAAGACATTTTGTCTTTAAACTTGGAGAGATGTCTGAACCAGTTTTTCTGTCTTTTACCCTTAACTATGTTTTTGCCATCAGCTTAAATGTGTAAAGGACTTTTTTTTTTTTTCTCTCGAGACGGAGTCTCACTCATCTCGCCTAGGCTGGAGTGCCGTGGCACATTCTTGGCTTACTACAACCTCCACCTCCAGGGTTCAAGCGATTCTCCTGCCTCAGCCTCCCAAGTAGCTGAGATTACAGACGCACACCCCCACACCCAGCTAATTTTCATATTTTTAGTAGAGATGGGGTTTCACCATGTTGGTCAGGCTGGTCTCAAACTCGTGACCTCGTGATCTGTGCTCCTCAGCCTCCCAAAGTGCTGAGATTACAGGAATGAGCCACCAAGCCTAGTCACGTAAAGGACTTCTAAACCTTGTAATTAAAAAATGTTGCCAACATGTTTTGAAATTGCCTCCTTCACCTATCATTACCCGCTCACCACCACTTGTCCGCAGTGTTGACTCAATGCTTGTTAGTTGATGGTACTGTACCTATCATCATTGGTCTGTGCAAGGCCCCTTCTCATTTCATTCACTCATTCATGTATGTCTTTTTATCCCCCATAGCCTTTCCCATATCTTCCATATGAACTATTTTAATGCAAAAAATTGTAGAGCTATATGAAAAATCATGTACCTCTGTGAGGATGTCCTTGGGATATATACCTAGGAGAAATGTTGCTGGATCATAGGGCATGTGTATACCTAATTGATATAAATAGTGCCAAGTTGTCACGCATGAGCCAGTTTGCACCACCAACAGCTGTATGTATATGAGGGTTACTGCATGCCATATCCCTACCACTATCTTCCAGCTACCTACATTTTGTCAGATTAATAGATAGAATGATATCTCATTGTTGTTTTACCTTGTATTTCTCTGATTACCTTTGAGTTTGATTATCTCATTAAAGGCTTCTTTGCTTGCTGCATTTTCCTGTAAACTGTGTGTTCATATTCTTTGTCTATTTTTCTACTCGAGCTGGTACTTTCTTGTTGATTAGCAGAAATGCCTTCAATATTCCAAACATTAACCTCTTATTTACTTTAGACGTTATATATTCTCCTATTCTGTAAGCATTCTGATGAACTTTATCCATAAGATGCTTTGTTGGACCAAATTCTTAATTTTGACATAATCAAATTTTTCAATATTTTGCCTTATAGTTTGTGATTTGGAATTTTCTTTAAGAAGGCTTTTCATGACTCTCAGTCACAAAGATATTCTGTATTTTCTTCTATGAACTGTACAGTTTTACCTTTCACATTTAGGTCTTTAATTCATTTAGAATCCACCTACATACGTGGTTTTATATAGGAAACTAATTTTATTTTTCTCCATATGGTGAGAAAGTTTTCTCAATATCGTCTACTAAGCAATCTGTCCTTTTCCCATTGATTTGCAGTGCCACTTTTATTATATATTAAGTTCCTGTATGTAGATAGGAAATAGTTTTATTCACACTATTACACACACACACACACACACACACACACACACACACCCCCTATCTCTGTGTACTCTATTCTGTTCCATTTTTCTATTTGCCTGTTTTTGCACTAATGCAACACAGCTTTTATTATAATATATATTAGTGTATTAGAGAGTTTATCTTTTCTATTTCTTTATTAAGGTTGATTAACCGATACATAGACCTTTATTCTGCAGTATACATTTTAATGTGCATAAGTTTATTAAATTCAATAATTTTTATTAGGATTGAACTGAATATAAATTAATTTGAAATGATTAACATTTCTACAATATTAAATCATCTATTAAGAGTGTAATATAGATTTACTTAAATCATCTTTGTTAAACTTTAGACTTAGGCCCTATGAATTCGTGGTTAATTCCTGGATACTTTATTATTTTTGTTGCTGATGTGAATTTTTAAATTATATTTTCTATATGGCAATGTTAGTACAGAGAAATAATATTGACGTATGTTGCTTTATCTAAATCTAGAATTAAACCTTTCTTGATTTATATTTGTTGATTCTGTTGGCTTTCCTAGGTAAATAATTATATCATGTATAAATAATGAGTTTTTTCTTCCAGTTGCCAAGATGTTTCTAAGTGTTGGTTTCTTTTTATTTATTTTGCCTAGAACTCAGGAAAACATTTGGACTGGAATACTAAATTCTGTTTCATCCCAAAACATTTTCCTTCTATTAATTTTTTTTAATGTTGCTTTCATTGAGTTCTGTTTTATTTCTCAAGAATGCTTGTAAATTTTCATGTTGGATCTCTGTTTTCTGCCATAGTAAATTATTTTCAAGTATCTGTTCTTCTCTGTCTTCAAGTCCTGGAATCCTTTCCCTTGGATCTTAAGTACTTACCTGTAGGCTTGTTTTTAGGGGTTTTTGCCCCCGCCCCCAGATCTGTTACTGTGTCTTTTTTCTTTCTACCTGTTCAAGAGATTGATTCGAGCTCAGAGTTAGGCTCTGAACCAGGGTAGCCATACCTCTCAGTTTGCTTAGGACAGTCCTGGTTTATGGCAATTGCCTGTTGTGACTATTAGTAGTACCCCTTTTACTCTCAAAGTGTTCCAGTATGGAGAAACTACATAATCACTCTACCCTGGAACTCACTTTCTGTCTACATGGCGCCTGGTAGATTCCTCTTTTTAAATCTACAGCGATAGTTTGTTTACTTCCTTCACAATTGTCAGTGTCCCACAGACTTAAGTCTGTGGCAGCTCTGCTAGCCAAAGATGGGCCCGGCTCATACATAAAAAGATACAATTCCAGGTGTGCTACTAGGGCTGCAGCCAGTAGGCTTCTTCCTTTCCTGGTTCTCTCTGACAGCACTGTGCTTCTAGAAATGCTGAGTGCCATTACCAGTCCCTATCTCTGCTTTTTTTTCTGGTGAAAAATTAGTCTCTCTCTAGGAAAGAGATTCTAAAAGAGAAGGGACAATGGCTTCAAACATTATCGTATGTGCAGTGAAGGGAAAACTGTCCAGTCTTCTCTGTGAGACAGATCTCACATTTCTTCACCATAAGGCAGTGGAGTAGGGAATATAACGGTCTCCTTCCCTATGCTTAAGGAGACCGTTGCAGGGTATCTTATGTGTGACCTACTGATTATGTTTTTTAGATCAACTCCACAGGTCATAAAATTAGAGGAAATTTCTCTGGGCTTTTGGGAATGGATCATCAGTCACCTAACCATGTGATGTGTGTTTTTACTTTTTCTGTATCCTTATAGAAATTTAATGGGAAGTTAGGAGAGACAGTATCAGGAACTGTTATTATAAACAAAAATCTCCAACAATTGATTTTTATTTCCTTTTAAAATAAAAATAGCTGTACTGATTATATAAATAAATTGTGCTCATTGTAAGAACAAATTTAAAACATACAAAAAATGTAAGGGAAAATGTGAAAAAGTCACCTAAAACCCCGCCATCCAGAGGTAACATCATTAACATTGTGGTGGTCATCCTTTTTGATATCTTTCTGTGCATATAGACAAACATATCTAATATAATATAAACGAGATCATAGTTGATATGAGTGTATTTTTATGATCAACTCTCTCTTTTTTCTGCAATAATTTGTACTCTCTTTTTTCCCCACATTTATCCTCTCTGCCCACATTTCTTCTTACCCCTTATGTTGAGAGTCCTCAAGACTAACCCATTTTGATGATTCACTAGAAGGATTCACAGGACTCAGCATAGTGTTGTACTGATGAATAGAATTTATTACAGCAAGAGGATCAAAGCAAAATCAGCAAAGGGAAAAGGCATAAGGAGTGAGATCCAGAGGAAACCAGGAGCAGGCTTCCAAGAGTCTTCTCCCGGTAGAGTGGTACCAGATGCACTCAGTTCCTCCAGCAGTGAGCTGTGTCAACACATGCCAAGTGTTGCCTACCAGGGGAGCTCTTTAGAGACTCAGTACTCAAAGTTTTTACTGGGAACTGGTTATTTAGGCACCTTCTACTTATCATTTACCAAAATTCCAGTTTCTCAGAAGAGAAATCAGGTATTCAGCACAATTTACATTTTTTGTATAAACACAGTTTAAACACAATAAACCAATCTCATCACTCAGGGAAAGTTTTGTATCAACGTAGGGAACTGTTGACCAGCAAGTTCCCAGACACCAGCCAAGGACCTGTAGGGACCAGCCCCACAGGGTCGGTGGATTTTTCTCCTTGTGTGTGGAGATGAGAGATTGTAGAAATGAAGACATAAGACAAATAAAAGACAGCTGGGCCTGGGGGACCACTACCACCAAGACACAGAGACCGATAGTGACCCCGAATGCCAGGCTACACTGATATTTATTGGATACAAAACAAAGGGGCAGGGTAAGGAGTGTGAGCCATCTCCAGTGATAGGTAATGTCATATGGGTCATGTGTCCACTGGGCAGGGGGGCCCTCCCCTGCCTGGCAGCCGAAGCAGAGAGAGAGAGACAGCTTACGCCATTATTTCTGCATATCACAGACTTTTAGTACTTTCCCTAATTTTGCTACTGCTATCTAAAAGGCAGAGCCAGGTGTACAGGATGGAACATGAAAACAGACTAGTAGTGTGACCACTGAGACACAACATCACAGGCAGATGGTTAGGCCTCCAGATAACTGCGGGTGGGCCTGACTAATATCAAGCCCTCCACAAGAGGTGGAGGAGTAGAGTCTTCTCCAAACTCTGCCGGGGAAAGGGAGACTCCCTTTCCTGGTCTGCTAAGTAGTGGGTGTTTTTCCTTGGCACTGACGCTACCGCTAGACCATGGTCCGCTTGGCAATGGGCATCTTCCCAGATGCTGGTGTTACCGCTAGACCGAGGAACCCTCTAGTGGCCCTGTCTGGGCGTGACAGAGGGCTCACACTCTTGTCTTCTAGTCCCTTCTCTCTATGTCCCTTCAGCTCTGTATGGCCTGGTTTTTCCTAGGTTATAATTGTAGAGTAAAGATTATTATAATATTGGAATAAAGAGTAAGTGCTACAAACTAGTGATTAATGATATTCATATATAATCATGTCTATGATCTAGATCTAGTATAACTCTTGTTTTATATATTTTATTATGCTGGAACAGCTCGTGCCCTCGGTCTCTTGTCTTGGCACCTGGGTGGCTTGCCACCACAAGGACCAACCTTGCAAGCAGACCACTGTAAGCATAGTAGTCTCAGGCCTGCTATGTAAACTCTTTTCTGAGAACCCCCATAGTTTTCCCTAAACTTTAATAGATATATTTATACATGTAGCCTTCCATACTTGTGCGTTCATTTCTATGCACTGGATTCCCAGGAGTGAGATTGTTAAGTGAAGAGTATATATGGTTTTAATCTTAAGAAATATTTCAACCCACAATGCAAGTGAACTCTTTTCTCTAAATTTTTACCACAGTGGCTTTTACCAGGCTATTTAATTTTTTCCATTGTGATCAGTAAGAAATGATACCTTATTTCTACATTTTTTAATTTCCGTGACTACCCTTGAGTGTGTGCTTATTGACTTTTTGGATTGCCTCTCTTGTTACTTATATTCTCGGCCCATGTTTATATTGGATGGTTCATATTTTTCCTATGAATTTGTGGGAACTATCTGTATATAAAATGCATTAATATTATATATCACAGTTATTTTTTTAGAGTTGTCATTTGACTCTGTTCATCGTAAACTCTTCCATGTGAAAATTTTCACTCTCAATATAATGAAATTTGTCTTCTTTTTCTTTATAGCATCTGGGTTTCTTCTAAAAAAATTAATAGATCTGGGGGGCTGGGTGCAGTGGCTCACACCTGTAATCCCAGCACTTTGGGAGGCCAAGGTGGGTGGATCATGAGGTCAGGAGATCGAGACCATCCTAGCTAACACGGTGAAACCCCGTCTCTACTAAAAATACAAAAAATTAGCCAGGCGTGGTGGTGGGCGCCTGTAGTCCCAGCTACTCGGGAGGCTGAGGCAGGAGAATGGTGTGAACTCGGGAGGCGGCGCTTGCAGTAAACTGAGATCGGGCCACTGCACTCCAGCCTGGGCGACAGAGTGAGACTCCATCTTAAAAAAAAAAAAAATTATAGATCTGGAATTTATTTTTGTACATGATTTTGTTCCAGGTGAATAACTAGATGTTTTAATTTTGTTTATTTAAACATTTCTCTTTTTTCCACTAAATTGAAATTTCACCTTTGTTCAGTGTTAATCTTCCATACATTCATGAATGTATTTCAGGACTCATCATTTTATTTTACAATCAATTCCTATGGCAATACCATGCTGTTTTTGTTGTAGTACAGCATAATAGATTTTAATATCTGAGAACCTGGCTTTAGGTGTATTTTCATACGTTTTCTGTGTCTTAATAGAGATTTAGGCTAGGTGCGGTGGCTCATGCCTGTAATCCCAGCACTTTGGGAGGCTGAGGCGGGCAGATCACTTGAGGCCAGGAGTTCAAAACCAGCCTGGCCAACTATGGCAAAACCCCATCTCTACTAAAAATACAAAGATTAACCGGATGTGGTAGCGTGCACCTATAATCCCAGCTACTCAGGAGGCTGAAGAACGAGAATTGCTTGAATCACAGGGAGAAGTTGCAGTGACCCAAGATTGTGCCACTGCACTCCAGCCTGGATGACAGAGTGAGACTCCATCTCCAAAAAAAAAAAAAAAATTAGAGATGTATTGGTAAAGTTGTAGAAGGGACAGTCAAAAATGTTGATTGTATTAGTCTGGTCTTATGCTGCTAATAAAGACATACCCAAGACTGGGTAATTTATGAAGGAAAGAGGTTTAATTGACTCACAGTTCCACCTGACTGGGGAGGCCTCACAATCATGGCAGAAGGTGAAAGGCATGTCTTAACATGGTGGCCGGCAAAGAGAGAGATGAGAGGCAAGTGAAACAGATTTTCTCTTATAAAACCATCAGATCTCGTGAGACTTATTCACTACCATGAGAACAGTGTGGTGGAAACAGCACCCATGATTCAATTACCTCCCACCAGGTCCCTCCCAGAACGTGGGAATTATGGGAGCTACAATTCAAGATGAGATTTGGGTGGGGACACAGCCAAATCATATCATTAACTAAAACCAGAACCTCCAAAATTTGTCGTTCTTAGAGAGATACAAACTGTGTTACTTTCCGATGCATAAAAAAATGTATAGTCTTCTATCATAATCTAAACCGTTAACTACTCAGTATCAAGAATTACAGATAATTGGCCGGGTGCAGTGGCTCACGCCTGTAATCCCAGCACTTTAGGAGGCCGAGGTGAGCGGATCACAGGTCAGGAGATGGAGACCATCCTGGCTGACATGGTGAAACCCCGTCTCTACTAAAAAAAAATACAAAAAATTAGCTGAGCGTAGTGGCGGGCGCCTGTAGTCCCAGCTACTGGGGAGGCTGAGATAGGAGAATGGCGTAAACCCGGGAGGTGGAGCTTGCAGTGAGCCAAGATGGCGCCACGGCACTCCAGCCTGGGTGACAGAGCCAGAGTCTGCCTAAAAAAAAAAAAAAAAAAAAAAAAAAAAAACGATAATCTGTTTAGTGCATATTGTTTCTCTTAGTATACAGTCAACCCTCTGTATATGCAGGTTTTGCATCCTGTGAATATTGTATTTTCTATCTGCATTGGGGTGAAAAACACCTCTGTATAAGTGGACCCACACAGTTCAAACCTGAGATATTTAAGGGTCAGCTGTACTCAGTCGTGTGCTTGATATTGTAAGGAATTTGTGAAATGAGTAGAAAGATCTTTTTTTTAAAGAAATAACTATCTAGATTGCAAAGACTTAGTGATTTTATAGTGGATAAGTTGTAGCAATACAAGTTCATGTCGAAAAATGAAAAAATATAATTTTATATTATTTAAAATGTTATTTTATATTAAATGCAAATTTAAATTGTTATATCACTGTTGTGTAATACTTTTTTGTTATATCTTTACCTCTCTACACATTTATTGCATATTTGTAATAGCTGACTTAGTCCTTCATAGGATTCCTCAATCTACATTTCCTCAATCAGTCTACTATTACTGGGCATTTAGGCGTTTCTAATTCTTCACTCTCACAGGTCTCATTGCATTGCACATCCCTGTTTACCTAGAGCAGTGCTTGACAAATACTAACAATTCAGTGAATGTTAGCTGCTGTTATTACTACTAGTGCTGCTACTACTACCATTGACTATTTCTAAATATCCTTGATTATTTTGTTGGAATAAATTCTCAGACACAAAATTGTTGATTTAAAAGATGTACACTTTTAAGATTTTCTATACCCATTTTCGAATGGCCCCTAGAAAGATTGTACCAATTTATGCTCCAACCAACTAATGTGTGAAGGAGTTTGTCTCACTGATGCACTATTTTCATTTTTTAAAACACTCTTTGTGAATGACTCAAAACCGGAATATTTTGTCTGAATATTGAAAAATGTATTTTATAAAAAGCCCCAGTTATACTATACCCATTAAAAGAAATAAATCAATGTAGCCAGTGAGATTTTTATAAAGGTCATTCTTCTCTATCTTTCATAATGCACATTTGATTCATTTACCCACATACCCTCTACATTTGAGTTTGTGTGTGTGTTCCTTATTTCACATTTGAATGAGAAATCACTAAGATGGTATTTCTAGAAGGCACTGAAGAAACTATATAAGTTTTCAAAATTACAGCTTTAAGAAAGGAGGTGCTAAGAAATCAGTAAAGTATGTTGTCATTTCAGCAGCAAACACGCGGATGGAGCTGAGTTGAAGTATACAGTGATTTAGCGTATTATGAGATAAATCTGTTCACATTGATTTTGTTATTTTAGCTTTTTTTCTTCTTCAGCCTGGCCCTTTCTGGTTTGGGATTTATCATTCATCTTCTATGTGTCATATTCATTAATTCCCAGAAAATAGGACACTTATTTGTTGCATGGTTGGGGAAATCCTGAAAGAAGACTGTAGTTTTAACTTTTAACTAATAATTAACAATTAGCTGATTTTTAATGAAAACAGTGTACCAAATGCATAACTGAGATTTATAATCCTCTAATATTCTGTAACCATTCAGACTAAAATGTTTTGTTGTCTTGGAAGAGGGATGGGATATGAAAGCCTTCAGAAAACTTCCTTTCTTTTTTGGTAGATACATAGTTTATATTTGTGTTCTCATTCTAGGGAATCATAGGGCAAGATCAAAATTGTCAATAGCCAGGCACTGTAGCAGGCATCTGTAATCTCACCTACCCAGGAGGCTAAGGCAGGAGGATCACTTGAGCCCAGGAGTTCAATACCACCCTTGGCAACACAGCAAGACACCTATCTCAAAAAAAAAAACAAGCAAAAGGGATCAAAATTGATATATAAAGTTGTGTTAAGAATGGATTCTCAAAGGGAGATAGAAAAGAATTGAGAAAGTTTGTCTGTTTTTTGTCCATTAACAACAAATTTGGACAGGTAGATAAATTGGAAAAATAGATTTCTTGACCCAACTATAACACAGATAGGTGCCTGTGTGAATTGTGTTTATCTGGGGAAATTGGCCCTTTTTTAAAGGGTATCTATAATTAATTATAGACAGAGATCTTAAATGCTCACTGTGTCACATAGTCGGACCATTTCAGATTGCATAGCTTTGATTGTAGCTCTAGAAATAGAATCAGCTCTTCCGGTGTAGTTAAGAGGGCAAGGCCCTTCCTCTGTCACTCAGTGAAAGCTACTAAACATACAAATTATTTCTCAAAACGGTAATGTCTTAAGACTCTAATCTTTTTCCTCTGAGCAATTTGTAGGTAACTTAGCATCACAGTTACAGCTTATGAATTCTACAGCAGCAAGAATTGTCAACTCTTTGGAAATTTAAATTATGCTGCCCTTACCTGCTCCACATTCCATGCTATGAGTTTTCCAGTTTTTTTCCAGGCCTAAATGTGACTCGCAGCTTGTAGCATCCATGATACAGTGAACTGTGGGGTCCACAGTCAAGCTTGAATTTGAAGTCAGTTGGCAGTCTTCCATTGTAGTTGTGTGAAACTACAGACATGTCTTTACAGGAAATAATATAAATCCTTGCTGTAAATATTCAGATGCATTCAGTCCCAAGAATTTATTGTTGCTTATCTGGTAGACTCCTAATTAGAGGATGATAGTAATTTGATTATTAAATCATTGCAAAATTGATGCAATTCCAAAAGCAGAATAGCAGTAGGGGGGCGAGGAGGGACAAAGGAATGAGTGGAGAAGAAACTCTATGGAAAGACATGAAAGAGAAAAAGATATGAAAAAGATAAAGCCAAGAACAGGGAAAAAAAAGCCTCAAGCTAGTGAAATAAAATATTCAAGATATAGGCTAAAATTATATGATTGTTTCTAATTTTATGTGGAATTCAAGGTGGAATTATAGGGTAGTTAGGGATCTTTTCTTAATTCAAAATAAACATTTGGCCTTCCCCTAGCAAACTAATATTATGAAAATATTGTTCAAAAATAGGGCTATGTGATTTTATCAATAAATCAGTGCATGCATAATGTGTATACAAATAGTAGGCACACCATGTACATATATGCACACAAGTATAATAGTGGGAAAGGAAAAACAGAAGCATGTAAAACTCAGCATCGTCTTCGTGCTGGTTCATGGGAAAATTTTTTTCTCTTCTTATATCAGGATTAGCTGTACTTCTCCCGGGCCACTGTCCTCAAACTGGCAGTCATATTGTGGGGAGGGGCCAGGCTGCTGCGTAGCCTCCTTGTGAGCTTTCCTTAAGCAGTGATGTTAGACAGCCTTGAAGTATTCCTGCACTTAATGGAAATGTTTCTAGTGGTTTCTACTTTTGATTGATACTGGTTGACACAGATACATTTGAACATGCAAACATGCTAAGGTAGTCATCTATTCGAGTTGTGTTAAGAGTACTGTACTTTGGCAGGGCATGGGGGCTCACGCCTGTAATCCTAGCACTTTGGGAAGCCGAAGCTGGAGTATTACCTGAGGCCAGGAGTTCAAGACCAGCCTGGGCCACATAGCGAAACCCCATCTCTACTTAAATAAAAATAAAATATTAACTGAGCATAGTGGAGCACACCTGTAGTCCCAGCGACTCAGAAGACTGAGGCAGGAAGATCACTTGAGCCCAGGAGTTCTAGGCTATGGTAAGACGTGATTGCAGCACTGAATTTCAGCCTAGGTGACAGAGTGTGAGCCTGTCTTTAAAAAAAAAAATGAAAGTTTTAAAAAGAGTAATGTACCTTAAAAATCAAGAATAGATGAATTATGTCAAATTACTTTTCAACAGATATCAGGATGCTCATGTCATTTTTTTCTCTTGAATTATCGGTACAGAGAATTCTAACCAATTTGATAGCAGTATGATGTTTGCCTAACAAGATAAAATGGACACTTCTCCCTTTTTGTCTATATTTTGGAACAGTCTAGCCTTGGAGTTAATCTGTTGAGGTTAAACTCCCTTGTGAAGCCATCTGGAAGGGGGTGTTTGTTGGAGTGTAACTCTTCAGCAGCTTACTCTAGTTCTTTGTGATAATTGATCTGTTTTTATTTTGTGGGATTAGTTTTGGTAATTTATATTTTCCTAGAAAATCATTCAGATTCTCTAATTGACCAGAATTAAACAAAGTAGTCTCTTACATTTCTTCTCATTTCCCTTGAATCTGTAGTCATTCCCTCTTACCGTTTCTTGTTTTGTGAATTTAATTTATGCTTATTATCTTTTTTCTTCATCAACTTTAGTTAATGATGTATTTTATTTTTTTCCTCAGAAAATCAGCTCTGATTTATTTATTCTACCATTTTTTTTTTTTTTTTTTTTTTTTTTTTTTTTTTTTTTTTTTTGAGATGGAGTATCACTCTGTCATCCAGGCTGGAGTGCAGTGGCGTGATCACAGCTCACTGCAACCTCCACCTCCCGAGTCAAGAGATTCTCCTGCCTCAACCTCCCAAGTAGCTGGGATTACAGGCGCACACCACCATACCTGGCTAATTTTTGTATTTTTAGTAGAGACAGGGTTTCACCATGTTGGCCAGGCTGGTCTCGAACTCCTGACCTCAAGTGATCCACCCGCTTTGGCCTCCCAAAGTGCTGGGATTACAGGCATGAGCCACCGTGTCCGGCCCATTTTCTTATTTCTAATTTATTAATTTTTTTCTTTTATCAATTCCTCCCCTTTTTGGAATATAAAGAGCAGAGGCAATCAATTTATCTTTCTCCAACTTCTGGAATTGAATACTTCATTCAGTTTTTTCTTTCACATTTATTAGTAATGAACTATAAAATTTGTTGTGGATCTGCTTCTGCTGTATCTGTATCAGGGGTTCCCAACCCTTGTGCCACAGACTGGTACTGGTTTGTGGCCTGTTAGGAACTGGGCCCCACAGCAGGAGATGAGCGGAGGGCAAGCAAGCTCCACGTCCTGTCAGATGAGCAGCGGCATTAGATTCTCCTGGAGCAGGAACCCTGTTGTGTGTGAAATGCCCATGCAAGGGATCTAGGTTGTACACTCCTTATAAGAATATGATGCCTGATGATCTGGTGGAACAGTTTCATCCCGAAACCATCCCCTACCACCTCCCAGTCTATAGAAAAATTGTCTTCCATGAAACTGGTCGTTGGTGCCAAAAAGTTGGAGACTGCTGATCTGTAGGACCTGATATATTATTATTTAATTATTTCTTATGTTTAGATTTTCTTTTTCCCTAAAAGTTGTTTTAAAAAAAATTTTTAAATCATTTCCAGGTGATAAATGTTTTGTGTATGTATTTTCTTTCATTTTCCAATTTTGCTCTTAATTTTTAGTTTTACTGCTTTGTGATCACAGAATGTTAAATGTTCCATTTCTACTTTCTGGAATTTATTGAGGTTTACTTTAGGGCCTGGCATGCAGTGATTTTTTTGTGAGTATAATGTGAAATAAGGTGTATGTTCTTTTTTAATATTTTTATTATGGAAAATTGCAAATATTCACAAAAATAGGAAGAACAGTTTAATGAATCTCCATGTTTCCATCACCCAGTTTCAACAATTAACAATATTTTGTCATTCTTACTTTATCTAATACCCACCTCATGCTTTTATGTGTGTTTGTTTTGGTTTGGTTGAAGTTTTTAAAGAACATCCCAGATATCTTTTGTCACCCTTAAATACCAATCTACAGATAAGGACTTTATAGATAAGGACTTCATACTGTTATCATACCATATAAAATTAATAATCCCTAGTTTCTGTTCATCGTTCCCAGTTGAATGGAAACTGTCTTTTCACAGATGATTAGGGATAGGCGTGGCCACCCCCAGAGCTGAGGCAGCATTGAGAAAGGAGCACACTCATCTTTATCAAAGGGCAGCGTCAACACCTAAGGCAGTGAGTGGTTCCTGGCAGTCTAACAGTTATCTCTGTCATTTGGGGGTTTTGTTCCCATGTATTTCAGAAACTTGATATGTAATATTAATTATGATTTTCAGTGATGTATCATTTCATCTTTAAAAATTGCATGTTTTAAAGGCGGCTTATGGGCCGGGCACGGTGGCTCATGCCTGTAATCCCAGCACTTATTTGGAGGACAAGGCAGGCGGATGACGAGGTCAGGAGTTCAAGACCAGCCTGGCCAACATGGTAAAACCCCGTCTCTACTAAAAATACAAAAATTAGCCAGGCGTGGTGATGTACGCCTGTAATCCCAGCTATTCGGAAGGCTGAGGCAGGAGAATTGCTTGAACCCAGGAGACGGAGGTTGCAATGAGCCAAGATGGTACCACTGCACTCCAACCTGGGCAACAGAGCAAGACTCATCTTAGAAAAAGAATAAAAATTAAAAGAAATGTGGCTTATGTATGGCAAGGACTGGCCTGATTGGTTTGTCTTAATTAACAATTTTATATTATTTATATGTTCTTATATTTATTTGTTAAATTTGCATTTTGCATTTTTTATTATTGGATTATATTATGGCTTTAGCTCCCTTATCACAAGAAAGATCTTGTGAAGGACTAAAAGTGGCTCATTAAAGCATAAACATATAATGAAAATAGTAAATTCTGAAACTGAGAATAATATAATAACTGTTAATTATAAGTAGAATCAAAGGTTAATACAGTGTAATCATTTTCACTGAGTATAATAATTTTGTAAACCAGCCAAAAGAAAAAGTGTGAATAGAATCATTATCTGAAAATTGGATTTTATTGGTTTTATCATTCATTTGCCTAATGTTTTATTTGTTAGGAAACTGTCAGGTAGAGACATTAAGCCATGGGGGCTTTCATATGATTTCTAAACAAAGCACTCTGACTTCTTTGTAAAACCAATCAAGTGTTTTATTTCTAAGACTAAAAGCAAAATAATTATTTCTCATATAAAATTGATTATTTTTGTCCTTAAAAAAAAAAAAAAAAAGAAAGGAGGAAAGGAAGGGAAGGGAAGGGAAGGGAGGGGAGGGGAGGGGAGGGAAGGGAAAAGAGAAAAGAAAGAAAACACAAAACCTACTAATATGGTAGCTAATATTTCCTGAGTGATAGGCACTCTTCTGGTTACTTTACTATTCTCGTTATTTAACTAAGTCATTACCAAGAACCTTGTGAATAAGTGTCAATTGTTATTTCCATTTAATAGATGAGGGAGCTATAGCCACTGAGTGTGGTTAAGGACCTTGACAGAGGTCACACACGGTAAACACCAGAGCTGGGATTTGAACCTAAGAGGCCTGCTTCCCACACACACTCTTTTGACTGCTGTACACTTTTGTACCATAGTGGCATCATTTGAGAAACAGCTATGACTCACACTATTGAAAAGTTTGAAAAACTAGTCACAAAGGTGATGCGTTCATCATGCTCACAAAGAAAGCAGAATGCAATTTGCAAAATTGCTTTATTAAATAGCCTTGGTAAACTGATAATGTCTTCTGAGTTCTTCACTGTCAAGTGTGTGGACTAAGATACAGTAACACAATTGGAAAAAAACCCTGATGTTGAAGTATGAATCAGCTCTTGACATATGTATAGTAACAAAAAGTGATTGATGACTTTTTTTTTTTTTAACTGAAAATACATGCTCCAGGAGAAGAGATTTTTGTTTGTTTTGGAAAAAGTGACTTTTGAGCTATGGGTAGGTTGGGAAAGGTGCATTGACAAAGCAACCAACAAAGCATAAGCTGAAACAGGAAGCTGGGGTATGCTGTTGTACAATGAAAGAGGTTGCCTGCCCCCAGTACTAGTCCCTTCGTTGCTTTATTGATGGGGAAGATTTATGATAAAAAATATGCTGCTTGATCTTGACTGAGTGTTGAAAGAAACAAAAGCATACCTTTGATTGAATGGTGGCCATTGACTCCATATTTTTCCAGTATGCTGTGAGAAGAAATGGGTAGCATTTACAACACTGTGACATGTGGCTATGCAGGAAAATGTGTTCACATGCATTTTAAAATGAGTAATAAATGTGGATTTGTTCATTCATTACTGAATGGAAACAAGAAAATGAGCAAGACAAAGCTCCATCCAGAAGCTGACAACCCAGCCAGAGGGGAGATGTGTTAGCACCCAAACCAGTGAAATGGAGTAATTATGAGGCCCTGGGGTAGACAGTGACTGCCAGATGGGCTCAGAGAACAGGCACCTACCTGAGCTGGGGAGAGGACACTTCCTGGAAGAAGTTTGCCAAAATCTTAATTAACTCTGTTAGATTCACATCTTACTTGAAAACACATTGACAGGGAGGACAGATCTTAATCTGTATTTCATAAACCATTTATACAGATTGAGTTCATTAGAGCTGGAACTTGACATTATAGTGGGTTAACTGTCACTAAAGCTAGTGGGTAAAATGGACTTCCTTTGACAAATATAGAGAGCAAAGTTTTCTACAAAGATATTCAAACAAATATTGTTTTCTGTAACAAACATAGACTAGTCTTGGTCTTTGGAATTACTAAAACAGCCTTTCCATATTACAGGAAAGTGCTTGCCCTGCATAGCACACAGCCACATGGGTAACTAGCAAGCAAACACACGTGGCAGCAGTGCCACGTAGAAGGACAGAATTAAACTTAGAATAACTTGAATTTTATAACAGGTGTATAAATATTTACTAACCTTTTCCTTATTTATCTAACAAGATGTAAAGAGCTAGCTCAGGACTTGTCTTCTCAAAGCACCTAGATCAACTAGCTCCCATTCTGTCAAGGTTCTTCATTACTAACTACTAGTTGAGCTTGGCAGCCTCTGATTCGGTTATACTTTTTTTGTCATGGTGTATAACGTTCTGTTTCCACATTATACTGTGCATAGTCTTCTGCACCTTGTTTTTTTTTCCACTGAGAATAATGTTTTTAAATTTTTTATAGGTCCATAAGTGTACTAATAGCTTATTTACTTTTGTTTATGTTATTTTACTATTAAATAGTCACAGTTTATTTAATTTCCTAATAATAGTCCGTTTTTCCATTTTTTGTCATTCTATGAAATGCCACAGTGAACATTTTTGTACATGTCCTCTTGTCTGCAAGTGAATAGGTCTCCAAAGAGCTTACCTTAGAAAATTCTACAAAATGCAACAATATGCAAGCACACATTCCATTAGCTATCAGAGTGATGATGTCATCACATGTGATATAGTCTCTGGAAAATTCTATCATAGGCTGAGAGGGTGAGAATTTAAAAGGCAAATAACCTGCTGGTATTCTTACAAAATTAGTTTTTATCTTGAAAATCCCCTAACAGGAAAGGGTCTCGCAGTGCTCAGGGTTCCCCAACCACACTTTGAGAACTACTACTCTTGGGTATATACCCCAGATTGCAAATGCTAGGTTGTAGAGTCTGCACATTTTTACATTCACTAAAGTTTGCGCGGTTGCTTTCCAAAATAATTGCACCAGTTTATGCTCACCAAGAAATGTATGAAAGCTTTTATTCTTCTACATCCTTATCAACAATTCACATTGGCAGATTTTTAAATTTTGGCCAATCAAATTTTGATCCCTGAATATGACCTTTATTTTCTTACAAGCTCAGCTGTGCATAGGGGTGTTTGTTACATTGTTGTAGTAATAGGGATATCAAGTAACCTATTCTTCTACCTTCTTGCCATACTCAGTGGAAATCCTACTGGAAGTTTTAGAGAGAAGTGGTGTGGTCAGTTTGTGAGTATTAAATAGATCTGTGTCAAGGAAACATTAGAAGCCAATAAGACAAGGAAGGATGGCCAATTAAGAGCCTGTTGCTGTAATCTAAGGCAGGGGTCCCCAGTCCCTGGGTGGCAGACTGGTACTGGACTGTGGCCTGTTAGGAACCGGGCCTCACAGCGGGAGGTGGGCGGCAAGTGAGCGAACATTACCACCTGAGCTCCGCCTCCTGTCAGATCAGTGGCTCACTGGATTCTCATAGGAGCATGAACCCTATTGTGAACTGTGCATGCAAGGGATCTAGGCTGTACACTCTTTATGAGAATCTAACTAATATCTGATGATCTGAGGTAGAACAGTTTCATCCTGAAACCACCCCACCCCTGCCACCCTGGTCCATGGAAAAATTGTCTTCCATGAAACTGGTCCCTGATGCCAAAAAGGTTCGGAACCACTGATCTAGGGGAAAGCTGATGAGAACCTAAATTGCAGCAGTGGTAGTTAAGATGCAGAAAAATGTGAGAAATATTTAGGAGACCATGAAATAATCAGCAGGCCATGATAGCTGTTGGACAGGAGATTGATGAAAGGCAGGAACCAATGATTCCCAGGTTTCCACCTTAGAGTCCTGGATAGCTGGTATCACTGACAACTGAGATAGAGGTAGAAGGTACAGAAGCAGGGGCATATCTGGAAGATGGTAATAGTGTGGGGCATGATGTAGTCGAGGTGCCTATGAGACGTTCAAGTAGAGGTGACCAGCAAGCAGTTGGATATATGAGTCAGAGAAACAAGGGAAGTAGCAAATTTTAAATAAGAAGAAACAGTCAACAGCATCGGACATCGTAGATATGTCCAACACCATAGCAGCTGAAAAGTGCTCACCTAGTCTGGCAATTAGTAGGTCATTGATTTATTAATAACCAACATGTTAAAGTTGGTCAGGATGAGCTCAGAGTGTAGAAGAAAAACCAGGTACCAAATTCCTCCAGTGAGGAAACGAAAGTGTTTTGAACATGTATTGGTGAATCATGGAAATGAAAATAGGTATAGGAAGAAGGTGTTCCTAGTGAAGAAACCAAGAAGCATTAATTTTCCATAAGACATTTAGTAAATGTTGAAACATTGAAGACTTACCCCTACATATATTACTAAGCAGCACTATTAGAATAGCATTACTATGTACAAGTCATTGAACTTACTATGGTGAAAAAAATCTCAGTTGATTTATAATATAAGCCTATAACTGGTCCATTTAGCATTTAACATATTGGCAAATGTAAAGCCCTTTTAGAGCAACAAAAATGCTTCAGCACAAATTTAACATTGAAGCAACAGTACATTCCCCTCCACCTGGCCCCACTCTCCTTTTTTCTCTTCCCACTTACTTGGTGAATAAAACGATAAAAGCATATTTGGAAAATAATGGTGACATGTCAAAAATAATTTGTTTCTTATTTATCTCCTCTCAGACACTGCCAATAAGAAACCATTGCCACCCCATCCCCAGCCTACTCTGCTGTAAGTTGGAAGCAGATGATTTGCTCTCCTGAAAGAGCAGCAAATCCGTTGCCTGGGTGATATCTCATTACTAAGGCAACCAATTTGGCGCATCAGTGGGAATCTCAATTTTAAAATGTAATTATGCCAAGAGATGTACATGTGCTTGAGGTTTACTTAAAAGAAATCTGTTCGCCTTTGCAAGGAAAACATTTCCTATGTTAGGTGAAAAAAGGGGAAATACCGCTTTTATTCTTTGCTAGCTAAAATACACCTTTCAGTTGAGCCCCCACTATGTTTAGTAAAACAGCTTGCATTGATTTCTCCCTCACCACTTTTTTTTTTTAACTTGAGGTGTTCCCTTTCCAAGACACTTCTCTCTTGAGACTTGTCACTCATAACCCAACAGATGTTGTCTCCATGACAACACTTTCTGGCCCCTATAGGTGGTGATAGGAAAAAAAGGAAGGAAAAAAAAGGGCTACATTTTCATTTCACTTTTCTTTTTTAATTGCTACAAGCTCAAGAGATTTGACTCTTTGTAAGGAATTAATTAATGAAGTGGAAGTCATTTTGTGAATAGATGCTTACATTAAATTACAAAACTTCTGAACAATTTAATGAGAATTGCTATCCCAACCTCAAATGAAAGGTCTTATAGATAAGGTGTATACAATCAAAAGCTTGTCTGGAGGAAGACTGTATTACAGAGGTAGCTGAAGATGCGCACAGCCGAGCCAAGTAAAATCCCACTGAATTACTGCTGAGCAATTATTTTTCTCTTCCTTGCCAACAATAAAACATTTGTTTAAAAATAAAAAGGGCATATTTTGGTGGAGGGAGTATTTAATTATCAACCTTATTAAAGAATGCCTATTAAATCATGAAATCCTTGCAGCTCATTAAGTTTCCCGTTTGCTACAGATGCCAGGAAGCTCAGGGCTCAGATTTATATGTAAATCCAGGAACCATCCTCAGTTTGTGAGTTTCAGTGGAACTGACTCCCTTTCCTTCCTACAACCCTGCCCCTATTGCCCAGCTGTCCTTTTATTCTTACTTTGGTAATTCAGTTGTCTGTATACCTTTTTGTGTAAATTCCCTCTAATCCTTTGAAAAAATAATTAGGGGCCGGGCGCGGTGGCTCACGCCTGTAATCCCAGCACTTTGGGAGGCTGAGGCAGGCGGATCACGAGGTCAGGAGATCGAGACCATCCTGGCTAACACAGTGAAACCCCGTCTCTACTAAAAATACAAAAATTAGCCGAGCGTGGTGGCGGGCGCCTGTAATCCCAGGTACTTGGGAGGCTGAGGCAGGAGAATGGTGTGAACCCGGGAGGCAGAGTTTGCAGTGAGCCAAGATCAAGCCACAGCACTCCCGCCTGGGCAACAGAGGAGACTCCATCTCAAAAAAATAACTAAATAAATAATAATTAGGTAACAAAGGCAATGATGAAAATCCTTTATTGTAATAGCCATTCACTGCTTAGTCACCATGCTGACATTTAATGTAAAATATCACCCTAAAAAAGATTTTTAAAACAGACTTTTCTGAAAAGAAACAGCTTTTCTAAAGTACGTAATTTTGCCCATGTTTCACTGAGGTAAGAAACTTTATAGGTGTCAAAATATATCCTGTTTACCAAGTTAAGTACATAATGGCATATATGTGGTTTATGTGTGAAGCCTACAGTATTGAGGTTTATTTTATTCTCTTCTTGCTCTAGCAAATGTATGTAACTACTACCAGGAGATCTAAGTGTATCAAAAATTGCTCATATTCTTTGTCATGGCACATTTAAACACATTCTGCTTGGACTATCGAGTTTTGCTAAACTAAAACAGAAAGTTTATGAAATATTCAACATGTTCTGGGAAACGTGTATATTTAGAGCATTCGATTTCTATTAATGAGGAGCTATATAGCAGTCTTGAGCTATATAGCAGTCTTAACCTATATTTTTTAACATTTTAGCAACGTCAGATTATGAATACCTTTAATGTACAAAAGATCCCTCCTAGGAAATGAGATAAATACCTCACTAGAAAACTGAATAAAAATACGGACACACTGTCCACAGAAGAAGAAAAATGGCCAGCAACCGTATTTCACCATCAAATACTCGAGATTTTTCAAAAAAATCACACACAGTGTTGCTGAGGATGTACACTACTGGCATAAGAGTAAATTGGTGAGAACTTTCTGGAGGGGTAGTTTGGCAATGTGTTTCCAAAAAATCTAAAAATTATATTTGCCTCTAATCCAGCAATTATACCTCTAGAAATTAATACTAAGGAAAATCTTAAGAATATATGTAAACATTTAGTTGTAAGAAATTTTTTGGTGGCCAGGCATGGTGGCTCACACCTGTAATCCCAGCACTTTGGGAGACCAAGTTGGGCGGATCACCTGAGGTCAGGAGTTCGAGACCAGCCAGGTCAACATAGTGAAACCCCGTCTCAACTAAAAATACAAAAATTAGCCGGGCATAGTGGCAGGCTCCTGTAATCCCAGCAACTCGGGAGGCTGAGGCAGGAGAATCGCTTGAACCCAGGAGGCAGAGGATGCAGTAAGCCGCAATCACACCACTGCACTCCAGCCTGTGTGACAGAGTGAGACTCCATCTTTAAAAAAAAAAAAAAAAAAATTTCTTTGCAACATTTCTCATGACAGTGGAAAATAATGAAGAATCTTAAGTGTTAAGAAGTTAGTGGAGATGAAGAGTGATTGGCTATGGGTATAAGATAGAAGAAATAAGTTTTTTTGGTTTTTTTTTTGGACACAGTGTCTTGCTCTGTCACCCAGGCTGGAGTACAGTGATATGATCCTAATTTGTTGCAGCCTTGAACTCCTGGGCTCAAGCAATCCTCCTGTGTTGGCCTCCCCAGTAGCTGAGTCTACAGCCATGTGCCACAACATCTGGCTAAATTTTTTTAAGAGATGAGTTCTGACTCTCTTGCCCAGGCTAGTGTTGAACTCCTGGGCTCTAGTGATGCTCCCACCTCAGCCTCCCAAAGTGCTGAGATTACAAGCATGAGGAGAAGTAAGTACTAAAGTTTGAGAGCCCACTAGAGCGACTATACTTAGCAACAATATAATGTAAATGTCAAAGTCACTAGAAAAGAGGACTTTAAAGGATATTGTGTTAGTCTGTTTTTGAGTCGCTATAAGAAAATATCTGAGGCTGGGTAATTTATAAAGAAGAGGTTTAATTGACTAATGGTTCTGCAGGCTGTATAGGAAGCATGGTGTGGGCATCTGCTCCTGGTGAGGGCCTCAAAGAGCTTCCATTCATTGCAGAAGGCAGAGGGGGAGCAGGCATCACATGGCAAGAGCAGGAGCAAGAGAGGGAGACATCTCATGAACTAGCAGAGCAAGAGTTCACTCATCACCAAGGAGATGGCACTAAGACATTCATGACGGATATGCCCCATGATCCAGTCTCTCCCACCAGGCCCCACCTCCAACATTGGGGATTCAGTTTCAACCTGAGATTTGAAGGGGACAGACATTCAAACCATGCCAGATGCCAACACCTAAAAATGAGAAACACCCGGTCAGGCACCGTGGCTCATGCCTATAATCCCAGTACTTTGAGAGGCTGAGTCGGGTGGATTGCCTGAGCTCAGTAGTTCGCAACCAGCCTGGGCAACACAGTGAAACCCTGTCTCTACTAAAATACAAAATATTAGCCAGTGTGGTGGTGTGTGCCTGTATTCCCAGCTACTTGGGAGGCAGAGGTAGGAGAATTGCTTCTAGCCGGGAGGTGGAGGTTGCAGTGAGCTAAGATTGTGCTGCTGCACTCCAGCCTGGGTGACAGAGCAAGACTCCATCTCAAAAAAAAAAGAAAAGATAAACACTCAAGGGAACAGATACCCCAAATACCCCAACTTGATCTTTACACATTCTATGTATATAACAGACACTCACACATAACCTATATATAAGTAAAATATTATATATCAAGAAAAGAGTTACATAAATTAGGATGTATCTATACAATAGAAAACTATGGGCCAGGCATGGTAGCTTATGCCTGTAATCCCAGCACTTTGGGAGTCTGTGGCGGGTGGATAACCTGAGGTCAGGAGTTCAAGACCAGCCTGGCCAACATGGTAAAACCCCGTCTCTACTAAAAATACAAAAATTAACTGAGGGTGGTGGTGGGCACCTGTAATCCCAGCTACTTGGGAGGCTGAGGCAGGAGAATCACTTGAACCCAGGAGGCAGAGGTTGCAGTGAGGCGAGATCGCACCACTGCACTCCAGCCTGGGCAACAGAGCGAGACTCCATCTCAAAAAAAAAAAAAAAAAGACAGGAAAACTATGCAGCCATTAATAATGACAATGTGAAATATTTTAACAAAATGAAGAGTGTTCTTCATAAATGTTAAGTGAAAATATATGTTACAAAACAGGATATTCAATGTGATTCCTCTTTAACCACATTGTTAATTCTGGAAATATCTACGCACACACCCATTATATTTACTGAAGAGGACCTGATGAGTCATACTTTTGGTGGCTGGGGGGACATTATTCATAACTAAGGAAAATTAGGAATATTTTTATGCAGTAGTTTTTGTTGAAGTCTTAATGTTACCAAACATCACTGTCTCTTCAAACTTAGTACTATAATGAGAGTCAGTATTTTTAAGAAATTCAAATTCAAAATAAGGTGTTTACTGTTCAGGTGTCCTAAGTTAGTTGTGTTGTATTTGTGTGGATAAGAAACCAAACACTCAGAAAATATGTTGGTGACAAGTATCCTTGGGGAACTCAAAATATAATCAAGCATTTATAATTTTAATGCGGGTTTACAAACAAAGTGCTGTATTCATGAGTTTATTGTACTTTAAATGGATTATAAATAGAAACAACATGTAACTATGATCACATTATTTCAGCCTAAAGTTTTAAGTAACAGTTTTTATTTTAAGGTAATACATGTTCATTGTGAAAGATTTTTTAATTTAAAGAAGAGAATAATATTACCCATCATCTCACCACCAAAAGAAAATCACTGTTAACATTTCGGAATATATCATTCCAGTCTTTGTTCTACTGTCTTACATGCACGCACACAGAGACACATACACACACACACACACACACACACATACACACACACACACACACACACACACACACTTCAAAAATCAAGGAGACTATATGCACTGTAAATGGGTATTACCATTTGAAAATCAGCAGAACCGTGGTGATAGTTGTGGTACTCTGCTCCTAAACCACTTCTGTGTGATCTTCCAGGCTTCCTACCTTGACTCTGATCTGCACAGCATCACAATGTTAGGCTTTATGGTGTTGCGTCTCTGTTCAAAAACCCTTCAATCACCCACAGAATTAAGACTAGACTTTCCCAGAGTCTGGCTCCAACCAACCACATCTGTGATACCGTAGCATGACATCGTTTGTTTGTTTTTTACTGAACCCTCAAACATCTCTGCTTTTTCACCTGTGTGTGTACTTTTACACACACTGTTTGCCTTGCTTATAGTGTTCTTCAAATTCTATTCTGCCTCACTGAAGTCCTCCCAACCAGACCACTGTAAATAAAGTCATCTTTACTTCTTCGCCAGAACCCATTTGTCAGTTGTGTGTGGCTCTATGAGACAGTGAGTCAAAGGGAAGCAGGAACAATGCGGCTGCTGTTAGTTTTATTATAGGATTTAGGTTTGTGTGAGGTTTTAGGTCATTCTCACTTCATTTGTCTGTAAAACGATGGGGATGGATATGAGCATATCTATTATGATCAGGTGTGAAGTGTGTTACAGGTAATTTTTTACTAAGGTTTTGAAGATTGTGAATTATTTTATAAGTAGGAGTTGATTCAAGGTTATTCCTATGGAATTTATACGTGCTTTCTTGAGTGGGCAAGGAAGGCACATCTCAGAGATTGCACAGCTCCCGGAAAGGTGTTACACATGTGAACGTTCCTCCCAAGCTATGCTATGGAAGAGGCAGAGCAGAGAACCTCTCAAATAGATGACTTATAAGGAGTCTTTAGCTCAGAAATTCCCGGTGGATTCTTTGTTTTTTGTAGTCTTTAACCAGTGTTTAAATCTTAGATCATTTATTAATTTTGCAGATGTGTCTGATCTCTTCAGCTACTTTATAAATTACTGAGGGCAGCAGAATCCTTGTACTTTATTATGTTCCACAGAGGACTCCCAGCATCATGCCCTGTACCCAGTAGCCTTAGGTAACATTTTGTCAATAATATCCTTATCATGATTCAATACTAGGTACTAATTTGCTTCTGGATTTACAAGATTTCTTATTAGCTATGTTGTGTATAAAAGCAAAGATATTTTTGAATATATAAGAGCTATTTGTGTGCATTTAAATGAGATGCTTTAGTAATACCAAGCAAATGGAGTAATAGTAGGCCCAAAAGTTATTCCCAACTGGGCCGGGCACGGTGGCTCACACCTGTATCCCAGCACTTTGGGAGACTGAAGCGGGAGGATTGCTTGAGCCCAGGAATTCAAGACCAGCCTGGGCAACATGGTGAGATCCTGTCTCTACAAAATTTTTTTAAAATTAGCCAGGCATGTTGGCCCTTGCCTGTGGTACTAGCTACTCAGGAGGCTTGGGGGCGGTGCGGGGGGGAAGGGGGAAATAAAATAGTATCCACCTTATAGTGTAGTTGTATTAAATAAGTTAATATATTTGACAGAATTCGAACACTTTGTAAGTACCTCTATTTACTGGGTTTTGTGTGTGTGTGTATGTGTGTGCACGTGCACGTGTGTGTGTGTTTTGAGACAGGATCTCGTTCTTATCACCCAGGCTGGAGTGCAGTGTGTGTGTGTGTGTGTGTGTGTGTGTGTGTGTGTGTGTGTTGAGACAGGATCTCATTCTTATCACCCAGGCTGGAGTGCAGTGGCACAATTATGACTCACTGCGGCCTCAACTTCCAGGGCTCAAGCAATCCCTCCTGCTTTGAAACAGGGTCTTACTCTTATCACCCAGGCTGGAATGGAGTGGTGTAATTATGGCTCACTGCAGCCTCAGCCTCTGGGGCTCAAGTGATCCCACCTGCCTCAGCCTCCCGATAGCTGGGACTATAGGTGTGTACCACCACCTCAGCTAATGTTTTCATTTTTTGTACAGACAGGGTCTCACTTTGTTGCCCAGGCTAATCTCGAACTCCTAGACTCAAATGATCCTTCTGTCTCAGCCTCCCAAAGTACTGGGATTACAGACATGAGCCACTGCACCTGACCATATTAATACTAATGGTTTGGGTTTTCATCAGCTAACTGTTGTCACGGTGTACATCACAGACCACCTGCGTTAGTGTCCTAGGGCTGCTGCAAAAAAATTATCACCAACTTGGCAGCTTAAAACACAGAAATTTATTCTTTCACAGTTCTGGAGGAAGGTTTGAAATCAGTTTCACTGGGCCAAATCAGAATGTCAGCAGGGCCACATTTCTTCCAAAGGTTACAGGGGAAAATCTATTCCTTGCTTCTCCCAGCTTCTGGTAGCTGCCAGCATCCCATGGCTTGTGGCTGCCTCCGTGGTCACAGTGCCTTCTCTTCTGTTGTCATATTTTCCACTGCCTCTGTTTTACAAGGATATATATGATTGCATTTAAAGTCCAAGCAGATAATCCAGAATAATTCTGCCTATCTCAAAATCCTTAACTTAATCACATATGCAAAGTTTTTGTTTTTTGTGTGTTTTTTTTCTCTCCTACCACAGATCTGTATACAATGATAACTTAAAGCTGGTAACATTCACAGAGATTTGAAGTTGGCTATTTTGGTTATTTTTAAGGACCATTGTTCAGCCTACCACATCACTCTAAAACTTAGTGGATATAACAGTCAGAATTTATTTCTCTCTCATGCATCTAGGGTTTGGCCAATTCTGGCTCAGTTTATCCAATTTATATCCCCTTGTCCAAAGCAGGTCACATCAATGGGATAACCTATGGAGGTCAAGAAGGAAGAAGTGAATATTTGCTAAACTATGATGTAACCTAGCATGGGGTTCTCTGTAGATGACAATAACTTAAAGCTAAGTTAGCAATATATTTGGGTGAAGAAGAAAATCCAGAATTAAAAGCAAAGTTATTTAGTAATAGAACAGTTTTCTATAGTTCTTATTTGATGGTTAAATCAAGGAGCTCTTTCTATTGTGGGCCTAGTCTGGCTAAATACAAATATTTTCCTGAATCTAATAATCATAGAAAACCTGTTCTAGGATTTTTTATTTATGAGATAAACCTCTACAGACATGGAAACTCCAGCACTCCTTTAGGCTACCTGCCATTATATAGTTAATCAGTGGATTCCATGGAGTTATGAATAAGAAGCAAGTGTTTTCTGCCCTTTTGGAAGAACAGAATATCTGCTGGATAGCCTCTCAAAATGAGAAGTGAACCTGGAGACTGCTCACCAGCTGCTTTCCTGAAGCCAAAGCTATATTAATTACAGTATTTTCTCATGTCATCTTTGGCCTATGAGCTTGAGTATCTAGTTCATCTAAATAATCCAACCGAGATTTGGTTCCTTACCCATTACTTGGAGTTAATTTGAGAACCCGTATCTAATACTTGAGTTTGATAGCATTTCCTAGTCTAATTTTTTTTCTTCCCTCTCATTCCAATAATAGAGGAATTATATCATTCTCACAGGCCCAGTGAGAAAATGAACAACACACAGTGTTTATTGCTTTCTGGGTCTTGTTGACTTTAAGAGAGAGAATAAGGATGTGCACATTTTCCCTGGTCACTTGATAAAACGCAGTGACATTGAGGTATTGACTTTTTTTCCAAAAAAAAAAAAATGATAAAGAGAAATTTTCCATGAAAAAAATCCTGTAACTAGAATGAATAGGGAAGCAGGAACTTAATTTAGAATATCCACATTTTCATGCTATAACAGAACCAGCTTATTTAAGATGAAGAGTTTATATTTTCAGTGAATTTTTTATGTAAAAGGAAAATTCACTGAAAATCAGACATTTTCATGCATCAAGTTGTTCATTGGCAAATTGGCAGCAGTTTTTCAAGTTGATGCTTATTCATGCTAGTCTGCTCTAGAACCATCAACCGTCAACAGTGAATTTGAAATTCTCTTCAGACTTGAGAACTACATGACATCTGCCATGTATTTTCTTCCTTGAATGTTTCATAGTTTGCTTGGCTCATCCTCACAGTTGTGTGATAGGATGGGCTGTTTCTTTTTAGTGCTCTTATACCCTAAGGTTACTGAGCCCTTGGATGTAACACTTCCACGGGGCCTTGTTACAGATCAGCGAGTCTTTAAACTTCAAATAAAGATATTTAGTCTGTTCAAGCCAGTGATCATTCCTTCAGCAAATGTGTTTATTGCTAGGTACTCTTGGGAAATACAGGAATAAATAAAATGAAAATAGTCCTTGTCCTCATGGATTACACATTCTAGTCAGACAAAACATGAGTGAACACATAATTACAAATTGTGTAACAGTCATGAAGGAAAGAACATGCTGAGTGGGGCAAGCATTCAGAGGACAATGTATTTTTGAGAGAATGATCAGGGAAGACCTCTCCGAGGAGGTGCTATTAAGCTGGGACCTATAGAATATGAAGGATTTGACCCTAGGAAAAGTTCAAAGAGGAAGAATTCAAGCCAGGAAATACATAAATAAGAGGGCTGTGGGAAAGAGCTTGAACGTTTGAAAGACCTTTTAAGCAGTTTCACCATAGTGTCTGTCTTCTGTCACTTTTTGACACTATTGCACATCCATTTCTTCAAGGTTCAGTGCAGCAGGGTTTATGTCTACGCTGGAGTTTAGGTTTTGTTTTCTGGAAGGACACCTGGAGGGCAGCTATAGAGAAGTTCCATGAAATATTGATCATAAGCCAGTTGAGATGAATGAAAAAAGACCAAAAAGAAGGGCAGCTTTTGATGATCCTAAAATATTTCCATGGTTCACATACAGAAATAACTTTAGGCAGCCTAATGCTTGTGTTCATTTGAAAAGCAGTCTGATTTGTTTTCTGAAATCAAGACATGCATTTCTGACTTTGTATGAAACCACTCATTTATTATGACATATATTAAGAACTATGCTATATACCCTTTTCATCATACTTAATGCCTTTTGTAATCAAGTAATTTATTTATATGTGTCTGTGTGCATATATATATATATATATATATCCTCTGATGACTTCCCAGTGACTTCTTACACCTCTATTTCAGAGGAGATATATAAAGATTTCAAATATTAACCCTTCTTAATGCCTGACCAGATGCTGACCTAGATTCACACCACTCATATAGAACATTTCTCCTGCCATCTTCATCATCTGTAGCCGAAAACTCGTTTGTATTTCAAAGAATCCAGAGCTTTAGTGGGCATTTCACACATTTTTAATTATGGATAATCTACTGGAATAGGCAGAATCTGCTGCCATTCATGGAGTGATTATAAAATAAAGGCTTTCTGCTCATCATGGTTGAATTCCCCTAATGTTTTAACAAAAACATAAATTAATTCTATGGGCATGTAATTGATTGTAAAGTAGGGAAGACCTTTCCAACTATAGCAGCAGTAAAAGAATTCACAAAGGCAAAGTTTGATAGATATTCCTGCATAAAAATATAAAACTTCTGGCCGGGCACAGTGGCTCACGCCTGTAATCCCGGCACTTTGGGAGGCCGAAGTGGGCAGATCACGAGGTCAGGAGATCGAGACCATCCTGGCTAACACCCCGTCTCTACTAAATATACAAAAAATTAGCCGGGCATGGTGGCGGGTGCCTGTAGTGCTACTTGGGAGGCTGAGGCGTGGACTCGGGAGGCAGAGCTTGCAGTGAGCCTAGATGGCTCCACTGCACGCCAGCCTGGGCAACAGAACGAGACAACGTCTCAAAAAAAAAAAAAAAAAAAAAAAATTTAAACGTCTGTTTTTCAAAAAACATCATTGTATCACAATATGTTTAGTTGCAAAAACAGAAAACGCGATTCAAACTGGCGTAGAGAGTAACAGATTTATTTCATAGAACATGAAGCCCTCTATTCAGCCTTCTCTTGGGTCGTCTTCTAAGTCTGGCTCCCCCTTGTGGTTGTGAGGTGGCGGCTAACAATTTCAGCCGCCACAGGTGCTAGGTTCAAGGAGAGTCGCCTCTAGAAGTCCTTGGACATTGTCTCAGACAGGAGAGAATGTTTTTCTCTGAAACACCTATCAAAACTCCTCCTGTTTCATTGACCTGAACCAATAACCATGGCCAGGAAATGATAAAAGGCAAAATGCTAAGAAATCTTTATAAATATAATAAAAAGTTAGTTTATTTTCATTTACAAAAACCCCTTACAGATCATTATGTAAAGTAATGAATATGTTACGGACAAAAAAAAAAATAGAGAAATAATTCACAAAAGAAAAAATTTAAATAGCTAATGAATTTTTAAAAGTTGAATAACCCTAATTAAAGCAGTTTAATCAGAGCTACATTATCCCATCAATTTATTTAATTCTTTTAAACTATTTATATGGTAGACTTTGGAAATGAGGGCTTTAATGTGTGGCAGCTGAAAATACAAAGGGATCACAACAACAATTCTGTTTCGAGAACTTTGCATGAATCATTCATGTGCTTGAATTTATGTACAAAGATACTACTAAAATGTTACTGTATTTATAACTACAAAAAAAGAAAACATCAGAAATATCTCACAATAGGAGATTGGTTAACTGAATTTCATATGTGTCTGAGTACTGCAAGGATGCTTAGAATCACATCATAGGAGGATATTTGGTCACATGGGAAAATATTTCTGATATATGAAGTAAAACGCATTGCAAGGCATTCTATGATTCTGTACAGTTTTGTATAAAAATGTATACAGGCATAAAAGAAAAATGAGTACATTTGACTGCATAAAACTTTTTTAAAAACAACTTCTGTATGGCAGTATGCCATAAACAGTATCAAGAGATCATCAACATACGGAAAACAATAAAAACACCAATGACAAAATGACGGTTCACTTAATTTATGAAGACCTCATACAAGTGAATAAAATAGAAGCCCAAAGAAAATGGATAAAAGATAGAAATACACAGTTCACCAAAAGAATTACAAATTACTAAGAAGATATAAATTTATTTTTAAAACAATAGATTCAACAGTAATAGATGTTGATTGAAAAATTAATCATATTCCTGTTGACATTTATTTAAAATGTGTTCTGACTTGATTGTTATTACATAGCTAAGAAACCTCAATTTTCAGATACTGTGTTATAAAACATTTATTTAGGAAGCAATAGATGAGGTAATAGGATTTTCCACATTTACAAGCACAAGATTTTGTTTCTGGTAGGTATGACATTTTATCAGTGATAGATAGTTACAGTTATATTTACAAGTTGAACATAACATGATTAATTAATTATGAAGACCATATAAAACTTCAACATCACAGGAGTATATCCAGCATTCTACTTTGTCTAGGTTTTTCTCTATAACAGCGACATTTCTTTCTATATCACATTATTCCAACATGAGCTACTCATTACTGTGATCATTTCTGTTACCCACTATTATGATAAACCATGCACCCAAATAATACAGTTGTATTCCCTTAGCAATATATTTTTCTTTTTGTAATTGAGTTATGACCAGTAACATTCTTCATAGTTAATTGTATTATGTTCAACTTGCATTATGTAAACTTGTACTGTTGAAAAAGTATGTCCTTAATAAATGTACATTGTCATATCCTGTCATTCCCCCTTATATCAATTATAATCTAAGAAAATAAAATGAAAAAGAAGAAATGTGTTTGATGTTTACCCTAAGTAAATGGGAGCTTTTTCCAGATTATTCCCTTCCCTGCAACATTCTAAAATCCCCTTCCAGGAAGCATCTTTGCCCAGTGTCTCTGTTTTAGTGAGCACTGGAAACTGATGTATTTTGGGATGCAGGGCTGCATTGAGGAGCACTGGTCAATGCCTACAAGAGCCAGGCTACTAGCAAAAACTGGAAACATGGATTATGTTTCTCTGTAGAAGCAGAATTCATAGGGCTGAAGAATGACTATTTCCCAAAACCAAGCATTTGCCAGCAAGAAAATATTATCTATGACTTAAGGAAGCTTATGTCAAATATATTTTCTGCTTTTTATGGTGAATTATTAGTAAGAGAAACATAGCAGCACAGTACAAATAAATGTCAAGAAGAAGTACTTTAAAAAAATAAAACTATTCTTAATGTATGTCAAGTGTCTAGGACGAGGCATGGCACATACCAGTGAAATGATGTGTTCTCTCCCTTCTCTTGGGGTAATACCAGTCATCAGATGAAAATCAAATATAGTGTTTATCAGTTCCATGTGCACTTTGGATCAGAAAAAAAAAAAAAAAAAACCTTTGAAATAACATTTTGAAATGTTTACTCATTATCAGTAGCTGTTATGATAGAATGCCGGTATATGCTCTTATAAATCATCTAATGTTGAATCCTCAGTGTACAGGTGAAGAACCCAAAGCCTATAGAGTTTGAACTGCCTGATTCCCCGGTAGTTGGTGGGAATTGCTTGCCTCTCCCTCCAAACTAGGGCTGTTTCCACTCCACCCCCACACGGTGCCAGTCAAGGAGCTGTCCGTCAGAACAGTGCTGCCCTTCCTTGAAACGGTCTCACTCGAGCTGAGGAATTCAAGCTGCATACATGGAGGTTGGCATTGTTGTGGCGTTTGATCAGATCTTACTTTTAAGGGATCAGTCATAGTTGTTTCCCAGTTATCTCATAGGTATATTTGGTTCTTCCTAGAATACCATAGATGTTTCCCGTTCTAATCATTGCAGTAATATATTATACATCAAGAAAAACTGAAAGGGAAAATAATCCAAACACCAGTATTTTGTAAAGATAGAAAAATATTTTCAATTTAATACACTGACACAAAACTGATACTTGGATGGAAATCCAGTTACCCCAAAGCAATTAAGAACTATTGATGAGCATTTAATGTGTCATTGGGCCTGTATGCAAAAGATTATCTAGAAACTGGAAACAGTTATCCAGTTTTGCTAAGAGATAGGGTCTCACTATATCACCCAGGTTAGTAACTCTTGGCCTCAAGCAATCTTCCCACCTCCGCCTCTCAAGTAGCTGGGACTACAGGGATAAGCCCCCATGCCCAGCTCTTCAAATTTTAAGTATTACATTTTTCCGAAGCCTTGTTCATCATTAATACTTTTTAGTTATCCTATGTTTATGAGCACAAAGTTGACTTAGCTCAGCTATCAATTCCAATTTTATTTTATTGCCAAAATTTTAAATCGTATATTTTCTTCCTTCAAAACTGTTTTCCCAAACTGTGATTTCATTCTCTTATTTAAAAATATAGCATGTTAGCAGGGCACAATGGCTCATGCCTGTAATCCTAGCACTTTGGGAGGCCGAGGCGGGTGGATTGCCTGAGCTCAAGAGTTCAGGACCAGCCTGGGCAACATGGTGAAACCCCGTTTCTACTAAATACAAAAAATTAGCCAGGTGTGGTAGCACGTGCTTGTAATCCCAGTTACTCAGGAGGCTGAGGCACAAGAATCGCTTGAACCTGGGAGGTGGAGGTTGCAGTGAGCTGAGACACTGCACTCCAGCCTGGGTGACAGAGTAAGTCTGTCAAAAAAAAAAAAAAAAAGTAGCATGTTTATGTAATTCCTTACAATGGTCAACCAGAAGTTAATGAAGAAAGCCTTAACTAACCAATAAAGAGATTTTTTTTTCTTTAAAGTATGGTTGAAGTCAAAAGTTTTGCAGTATATATATAGTTTGGCAGCAAATCGTGCTCTCTGCCTTTTACTAAATGCAACAGCTACAGTGTACAAAACCCACTTCCCCTCAGTGGCCACATCTCTGCCCCTTATTATTATTGGAATACTGTAAACCTACTCCTATTAACTGTCAGCACAAGGAAAACTGTGCTGATGCCATTAGAGATCACACTCAATTCAAAACTTTATGATTGGCTATAATCCAAGCACTTTGGGAGGTGGAGGCAGGTGGATCACCTGAGGTCAGGAGTTGGAGACCTGCCTGGCCAACATGGCAACACCCCATTTCTACTAAAAATATTAAAATCAGCCAGGTGTGGTGGTGCATGCCTATAATCCCAGCTACTCAAGAGGCTGAGGCAGGAGAATCGCTTGAACCCAGGAGGTGGAGGTGGCAGTGAGCTGAGATCACACCACTGCACTCCAGCCTGGGTGACAGAGCAAGACTCCATCTCAAAAAAAAAAAAAGCTTTATTATTGGGAATTGTCTATGTATATATGAAGAATGTAGTAGTGTAGTAGCTTGGATTATGTTTGAAACCAATCTTCCTGTTAATTATTATAGCAAGTCCAAGTCTCTCAGAGGGAAAATTAAATAATAGGCATTATTGCTTTATATACCATTAGACTGCTTTAAGTGTGATACATTTAGGAGATGGCATGATCAATTCTTGGAGCCAGAGAGAGCTGAGATACAGTTGTATCATTTACTGTGTTATCCAAAGTATATCACTCTCTTTGAACCTTAACTTTCTCCTTTGTAAATGCTAAAAACATCTGCCTATTGGGACTATTGGAAGACTTAAAATGAGATAGCATGTGTCCCCTAAGACAGAGCCCACCACATGACTGGCATTCACTCCCCTCCCTTCCTCCGATCTGCCAAATACCAGGCTAGGTTTTTTCTGTAATTTTTGTTTCCGTATGCAGGGCCAGGACTCAAATGTAAAATTTAAGGAGGTACCAAAAATGTGGTCAGGATAGATAATATGTTCATGCAATATTTTTAAAAATCCGAAATTAATGCAGGAAATCCATGGTGAACAAAAGATCAAAATTTTAAATAAAGATGGGATCCGTATTATTGAGTTTTTTCCTTTTGTCTCAGGCTCCAATATGGCCCGACATGGCACTGCCTTTATATATAACTCAGTATAGGTTACCATATGAATTAACTTGGCATCCTTTAAACATGTTTCCAGTTTTTTAAATTAGCATAGACTAATTTACAAACTCATAAAATTGCCGTCATTTTCAATTTTTATATATACTCACCAATATTCAGAAAACACAAGTACAACAAACTTCTTAGAAAATTTAAATTTTTAAAAAAGGTATAATGATCACTCTTGCTTATGTAAAATTGTTAAAAATACATTGTGCAGTTTTTCTTCACCACCCCTTAAAGATACCTGTTGTTTTATTTTGAAATAATTTTAGATTTGCAGAAAAGTTGCAAGAATAATATAAAGAATTCTTATACATATGCCTTTCACCCCAATGCCCAAATGTTAAAATTTTAACTATATTTGTTTTATCATATTGATGCAGGATTTTTCTTGGCCCCTTTGCTGGACTCACAGCAGAGGCACCCTGTCTACTCGGCCCACTGCACTCAGCCCCTGGCAGGAGGGAGCACGTGAGTGAGGGAGTATGGGGTCTGGCTGGCCACTCCAAGCACCAGCATAGGAGCAAGCTCCATGCAGGCCCCATGACCAGACCAGGTGTATTACCCCCAGGGGAATGCAGTGATGCCCAGGCAGGGGTGCCCATGACCCTAAAGCCCCAGAGGGGGTGTTACAGTATGCTAATTAGCTCTTTTAGTTCTGCCATCTGCAGCCCAACAAACAATGATGTGTTAGCAGCTCTGTAGCCTTTTGCCCCACTCTGGCCTGCAGCTCCGGGACAGGCATGGCTCTGGGCCAGCTCAGGACCACCGTTGCTTCTCTTGTGTGAGGTGGCTGCTCTGCATTGACACAGGCAGAGGGTCAGTGTTACAGCATTTCTGAATATCTGCGTTCAGTGGGTCCTGAGCTCTTGTCCTGCATCCAAGAATGAGGTCATGCTGACAATTGAAGGGTGGTAAAGGCGGAGAATTGTATTGAGCAACAAAACAGCTCTCAGCAGAGAGGGGATAGGAGGGTCAGATAATCTCTCCAGTGTGGCTGAGCCTGGGGCTTTTATAGGCA
>NW_012104465.1:890889-898946 GCF_000951045.1 Mandrillus leucophaeus | reverse complement strand
TTAGACTGCTTTAAGTGTGATACATTTAGGAGATGGCATGATCAATTCTTGGAGCCAGAGAGAGCTGAGATACAGTTGTATCATTTACTGTGTTATCCAAAGTATATCACTCTCTTTGAACCTTAACTTTCTCCTTTGTAAATGCTAAAAACATCTGCCTATTGGGACTGTTGGAAGACTTAAAATGAGATAGCATGTGTCCCCTAAGACAGAGCCCACCACATGACTGGCATTCACTCCCCTCCCTTCCTCCGATCTGCCAAATACCAGGCTAGGTTTTTTCTGTAATTTTTGTTTCCGTATGCAGGGCCAGGACTCAAATGTAAAATTTAAGGAGGTACCAAAAATGTGGTCAGGATAGATAATATGTTCATGCAATATTTTTAAAAATCCGAAATTAATGCAGGAAATCCATGGTGAACAAAAGATCAAAATTTTAAATAAAGATGGGATCCGTATTATTGAGTTTTTTCCTTTTGTCTCAGGCTCCAATATGGCCCGACATGGCACTGCCTTTATATATAACTCAGTATAGGTTACCATATGAATTAACTTGGCATCCTTTAAACATGTTTCCAGTTTTTTAAATTAGCATAGACTAATTTACAAACTCATAAAATTGCCGTCATTTTCAATTTTTATATATACTCACCAATATTCAGAAAACACAAGTACAACAAACTTCTTAGAAAATTTAAATTTTTAAAAAAGGTATAATGATCACTCTTGCTTATGTAAAATTGTTAAAAATACATTGTGCAGTTTTTCTTCACCACCCCTTAAAGATACCTGTTGTTTTATTTTGAAATAATTTTAGATTTGCAGAAAAGTTGCAAGAATAATATAAAGAATTCTTATACATATGCCTTTCACCCCAATGCCCAAATGTTAAAATTTTAACTATATTTGTTTTATCATATTGATGCAGGATTTTTCTTGGCCCCTTTGCTGGACTCACAGCAGAGGCACCCTGTCTACTCGGCCCACTGCACTCAGCCCCTGGCAGGAGGGAGCACGTGAGTGAGGGAGTATGGGGTCTGGCTGGCCACTCCAAGCACCAGCATAGGAGCAAGCTCCATGCAGGCCCCATGACCAGACCAGGTGTATTACCCCCAGGGGAATGCAGTGATGCCCAGGCAGGGGTGCCCATGACCCTAAAGCCCCAGAGGGGGTGTTACAGTATGCTAATTAGCTCTTTTAGTTCTGCCATCTGCAGCCCAACAAACAATGATGTGTTAGCAGCTCTGTAGCCTTTTGCCCCACTCTGGCCTGCAGCTCCGGGACAGGCATGGCTCTGGGCCAGCTCAGGACCACCGTTGCTTCTCTTGTGTGAGGTGGCTGCTCTCCATTGACACAGGCAGAGGGTCAGTGTTACAGCATTTCTGAATATCTGCGTTCAGTGGGTCCTGAGCTCTTGTCCTGCATCCAAGAATGAGGTCATGCTGACAATTGAAGGGTGGTAAAGGCGGAGAATTGTATTGAGCAACAAAACAGCTCTCAGCAGAGAGGGGATAGGAGGGTCAGATAATCTCTCCAGTGTGGCTGAGCCTGGGGCTTTTATAGGCATGGGGTAAGGAAGTGCATGTTAATTGGTATGTGAGTATGCAAAAATGGTTACAACAAAGGCACCAGTCAAAAGTGGACATGGTGTAAAAACAGGGAAGGGTATATGTAAAATAGGTGAAAGTTGGGGATCAATCAAAGGAAAGCACACCAAATGGGAAGACAGGTTCTCAATCTCGTCCATGGATTTGACTTGTAGCTTGGCCTTCAGGCTTTAAACTGTCTTTGGCTTGAAGGTGGGGTTGCACCAGGGACCCACCTATGTCTGTCTAGGATTTCTCTGTCTCCTGCCTCTATCAATGCTTGTTCTTTCATTCTCTCTCTCTCTCTCAATCTGTATATGTGTATATCTGTGTATATAGATCTATTTGTGTGTATATATATACAATTGGTTTTGGAACTATTTGAGAGTAATTTGCAGATGTAATACCCCTTTACCCCTAAATATTTCATGTATATTTTCTAAAAACAAGGGCATTCTCTTCTGTAACTATAGTATAATTACCAAAATCAGAAAATTAACATTGATACAGTGCTATTTTCTGTGAGTTTACTTGGTTTAGGAAAATGTCTTTCAGCCAGGCCCAGTGGCTCACACCTGTAATCACAGCACTTTGGGAGGCCGAGGAGTGCAGATTGCTTGAGGTCAGGAATTCGAAACCAGCCTGGCTTACATGGCAAAACCCTGTCTCTACTAAAAAAATACAAAAATTAGCCAGGCACACCTGTAATCCCAGGCTACTCAGGAGGCTGAGACAGGAGAATCGCTAAAACCAGGAGATGGAGATTGCAGTGAACCAAGATCACACCACTGCAACTCCAGCCTGGGTGATAGAGTGAGACTCCATCTTAAAAAAAAAAAAAAAGAAAAAGAAAATGTCTTTCCTGACAAATGTGTATGCCTCTTATTAGCTAAATAAAATATGTATTGAATACCCCCATTTCCCTTTCTGCTTTGACTTTTAATTAAAGTAAGCTTTATACACAATAGCTTTTCATAGTCTAGGTTTTCTGGTATAATTACTCTTTATCTTATTTGAATAATTCTTTTATTTTGTTTGATTTCATTGCTTCCCAAAAGGATAGAACCTGGTTCTTTGGAAATTGTAGAGAAGGAAAAAACTTCCTCTACCTGCCTAGATTCAGTGCCTGGGGCCTGCAAATTTAACTCACAAAAGACAGATTAACTGGAGAAAAGGCATACAATTTTTACTGATGTAAGTATTGTATATGCACAGGAACTTCACAGAAAAGAAGTGAAAAACCTAAAGAAGTGGTAGACTCAGGGTCTTATATACCATTTTAAAGAAAGGCAATAAAATGTGACCAGACATGAGATAGGGGATCTGGGATTCTAGGAGCAATAAATTGTGAGAAAGTGACAAGGAACTGCATGAAAGGAAGTAATGGAAGATAAAGGCTATTTTAGTAAGACCTGTTTATGTAGACTCATCTCGATGTGGACTTTTCCTCTCTGGCGATAAGAGTGTTCTTGTCTTCCTAGTACAAGGAGGGGGCACTTTTCTCATGGGAAATATATGCTTTTTAGACAGATAGGGGAAGGGCAGAGAGCTTTTCCTGCATCTACTATTTCTTAGTTGTCTTTAGCTCAAAATAATCCTTGTGCCAAAGTGGCATAATCTGGGGTGGCATATCCTGATGCCCTTCAAAATTAGTACTCTGTATACAAAGAAATCTACAGTCAATTATGGTTTTTTTCAATTCTGTTAAAGTAGATTTATATAGAAATTCTCAGAGCTTCGGCTGGGCACAGTGGCTTACACCTGTAATCCCAGCACTTTGGGAGGCCAAGGCGGGCGGATCACGAGGTCAGGAGATCAAGACCATCCTGGCTAACACGGTGAAACCCCGCCTCTACTAAAAAATACAAAAAATTAGCCGGGCGTGGTGGTGGGCACCTGTCCCAGCTACTCAGGAGGCTGAGACAGGAGAATGGCATGAACCTGGGAGGCGGAGCTTGCGGCGAACCGAGATCGCGCCACTGCACTCTAGCCTGGGTGACAGAGTGAGACTCCATCTCAAAAAAAAAAAAAAAAAAGGAAGTCTCAGAGCTTCTAATATGCTAATGTTCACCATGAATCTCCATAAAGGAACTGCAGTATACAGCTTTCCCAAACTTACTGAAATTGGAACCCTTTTTTTCAGGGAGCATTCCAAAAGCCCTGTGTTCTGGAATGTACTTTTAGAACTCTGTGGAATCAATGTTAGGGTATACCTTTGGCTGGACCTTTCAAATATCAGTTATTTTGGCAATCTAGAGAAGTAGTCAAAATTGAGATTATTTGCAAACAACTAAAGCAAATGTATACTGTGTTATTATTTTTATGGAGTACTGTGTGTTTTGAATACTAGGCATTTGTCACACAAGGTCAAAGCCTGACCTGTACTCTTTACCAGGTGGTAAACCATCTCGGTATCAGACAGAGGTACACCTGGGGATGGTAGAGGCTGTAGGAGTCTCCTCAAAAAGCTGAAATATTGCCAGACACCACTTGGATCTGCTCAGATGCTCAAACACTTGACCAAAACTTTGTAGTTCTACATCAAAATGCAGTTTAAAGATAGTCTTCAGAGATTTTGAAGATGAATTACCAAGTTTTTACCTCCTGTTTTAAGAAAACCAAACCAAACCAAAGAGAGCAGTCACTTTCCTACAGCTCCACAGAGTATTTACAAGATTGAATCCTGGAAGATCTGTCAGAATTACTTAACCTATTATCTGGAGTAATTTTATTTTCATTTGTCTGCAAAATAATTGCAATTTGGGTTTCAATAGTGTTGATGTTGGACTGTTCTTCTGATAGTAATTGACCAAAAGGTTCAATTACTTCTTGAAGTAACAGTTTTAAGGAGGCTGCCAGATCATGTCATCATCATAGTGAAGAAATCACTGATAGGCAGCAATTGTGTGCACTAAAGAATTGCAAGGTTAATGAATCTGGACAAGGCCATATATATAAAATGGACATGTCCTAAAGGAAGGTTCATGGGTCAATTAACTCGGCAAGTTAGTCTCCCAGACCAAGGTAAGACAGCTCAGGGGTAGTCACTTCTAAATTATGTCCCACCAAGCACATACCAGTACCACCACCTGCAATAGTTAAGTTCATCAGGACAGCTTGTAATGATCAGACTCACATGTGCTTTTTGTGTGTGTGGCTCTTCATTTTATTGATTTTTACATTTCTTTATTGACTAAAGATTTGGTTCTTTTGTGTCTTAGATTTCTCCTATGTCTTCCAAAATATTATTAATTTATCTGTAAAATGAAGGAATTTTGCATCAGGAATTATGCTAATAGCCTATAAATTATATTCAATGGATTGTATTTTCTTCTTGGTACATATTAACCTGCTATTCTGGTAAAAACATGAGCACCAGCATTTTAAAAATAGCACATCAAGTCTTTATTCATTTTGTCCCTTATAGAGATGGAAGAGAAAGATTTTTCTTTCTCTGAGTCTTCCTTTAAAATAGCTCTTAGAAGGGGCCATGCCCTTCATCAATCAATCATGGAATATCCCAAATTGAATGTGACTGTCATATTCTAAATTTGATGGAATGTGTGCATACCAAATTTTGTATATTTACAATTTGCTCAGAGTTCATTCAACCAGAGTTCATTATTTACATAAATAAACCCTCCTCTACCACAACTTTTTAATGACCATAAGGTGTCAGAACTCTCTGCCCAAATAACCATATAGGGAACTTAAAGGTAGAAATGGAAAAAAGATGCTTCTAAAAATCGTCCTTAGGCAAGGAGGACCTGAGAAGCTGGGAGCTGAAACGTTGAATGATTCTGTTTGTGGAAACCAAGAGAATGTCTAATTCAGAGCACCAGGGAGCTATGAAGTAGGGATTTGTATTGACAACAAGACAGAAAGAGCCCCAACACCCATAATGACTAGAATTTTGAAAAACAAAACATGGGGAACTAGGAGAAAAAAGGAAAGGTGACCTGTGTTTGATTCTGAGACTAAACGGAAGATACATAATTGCCCTACTTCTTAATAGAGTGTAACCTAGAATCCTACTTTTTTTGCAAAGTTTAATGACTGTTAGATGTTGCTTTGAAACATCTGACCACTAAAGAAGTATGGACCAGAAGAAAAAATGGTAGAATTAAGATGGCATTATGAAACATCTGGTTAAACATGACAGTTGTGTTTATATCCACTCTCTTAACATCTCAAAAAGAGCAGAAAAGGAATAAAAAGTGGATAAACCTACGAGGACAAATAGTACCATAGTAGAAACAACAGCAGACAAGAGGTGTCAGCATCAGTTTAGAAGTAAGTAAATGAGTGGTTACTCCTAGGCAAGTGCCTGCAGAGAACAAGGCAAACAGACAAGCCAGTTCATCTGACTGTAGGGCTGTAGAAAGATTCTAGACTGGGAAGGACTGGGTGCCTCTGTAGGTAGGGATGAGGGGTGGCCCTGACAGAGGAGGTTGGCTAAAATCTATGTAAGGAGGAATTAGATACTAGGTCTCTCCCCAGACCTCACAAAGCTAAGGGACTACCTCAGCCTCATTCTGATAGATGGCAAGAAGTTTCCTGTCTGAATAAATTGAACAGGATTTAGAGAAGTTCTGAACTTAGGGACGCCAGGCTCAGTGGAGGAGAGGGGTCTAGTACCATATTGAGACCAAGGATATTAAGTGAAAGTATAGATACTGAGGAGTAAGATTCCCCCCACCACCTACCCCAGACCCCTTCACTCTGAGGATTCTGGCAAGAAAGAGAAAACACTTTATGATCCTGACATTCTGGGGTTCCCCACAGATGGCTACTCCCAACCTAATCACCCTGTACTGAAGTTCCCCATCCATAAAGCACTTATACAGAGCTTCCAAGGGCTGTTCACCCTTCAGTGTGAGTGGAGGGCCAACGATCCCTATACATTTGAGGAAGCCTTGGGCAAGGCCAAGACTAAGACAAATAGGAAAATTGGGGATTTAGAGGTAACAGGTGCAACACAAGGAACAGTGCAAAAAATAAAACCATAAGTTATATACTCAGAGGCGGGATGCGATGTTGCATTCATAAAGTAAGAGCAACATGCTTTTAAAAGAAATATTACAAGAGCAAGGATAAGGATAAAGTAAGCAAGGAAAGGATAAGGATAAAGTAAGAGCAACATGCTTTTAAAAGAAATATTACAAGAGCAAGCTCTTGAAGATGGAATACATGACAGCCGAAGTGAAAGATTCAATATCAGGCTTGGAAAATGAAGTAGAATACGTTCATTCATTCAGCAAATATTATTAACTAGGTCCTTGGCATTGTTCCAGACAGTGGAAATATATCAGTGAGCAAAACAGATAAAGACCCCCAGCCTAGTAGCCCTTAAATTCTAGTGGGCGAGAGCATAAACACCACCATAATATGGAAGTTACATGATATGTTGGAAGGGATTGAGTGCTGGGGGAAGAAGAAAAAGCAGAGCGTGGTAAGGAGAATCAAGAGTGCTTGGGGGCAGTGGTGGGGAGGTGAAGACAAGTTGAACTTTTAAATAAGGCCAGAGCTGGCCTCCCTTGAGAAGGTGACAACTGAGCAAAGATGCAGAGAGTGAGGAAGTCAGCCATCTGATGGCTGGTAGCAGATTATTCCAGGCAGACGAAGCAACTAGCACAAAGGCCCTGAGACAAGAGGGTGCCTGGCCTGTGTAGGGTCCAGCAGGGAGGCCAGTGTGGTGGGAGTGAGCAGGGGAGAGGACAGCGGGAGATGAGGCGGGGAGGAGACAGTATCAGACCACATAGGGCCATGAACGCTGTAGGAAGGACTTTGGCTTTTCTGCTCAGGGAAATAGAGAGCCACTGCAGAGTTTGAGCAGAGAAGTGACATGATCTGACTTTGGTCTTAAAAGGATCACTCTGGCTGCTGTGTTGAGAATTGGCACCTTGGTTGCAAGGATGTGTGCAATGCCATGCCAGCATTCTCTGTTTATACCTGAGTTGTTCCCTCTGAGCAGGCCTCTCTGTTTGCCGCTGTCCTCTTTTCTGAGAAATGGTCCCTCGCTTGCTCCTCTGTCAGTATGCTGTCTACCCGATATCCTCTACTGACTTCACCTCTCAGGTCCCAGCGTGTGTCCTTCGGCTCCCGCTCCTCTGGCCTCATCTCCTAAAGCACGTAATGTCTGGCTGGTTCTACTTTTGTGTTAATATTGTCTGAAGCAGGGCCCCTTTTGGCTCCCTTGTTGTTTGTTGAACCTCTCAGGCATATGCAAATACGTACTAAGCACTTGTTTTTTAATATAACATTTAATTTTCTGCTTTCTGAAGCTTTGTCATCAGGCATAGTCCTTTACAAACGAAAGCTTTGTATGACTCTCGACAAACTCAACAGTTTAAGCTGCTTTAAACAAAGAGAAAACAGGAAAATCTGTCTTATACCTTAAATTCCAAATCTGCAGACCCTTGGTGGGAAAACCAACCAACAACCTCCTGCCACACATACACACAAACTTTT
>NW_012104465.1:885997-887839 GCF_000951045.1 Mandrillus leucophaeus | reverse complement strand
GGAAATAGAGAGCCACTGCAGAGTTTGAGCAGAGAAGTGACATGATCTGACTTTGGTCTTAAAAGGATCACTCTGGCTGCTGTGTTGAGAATTGGCACCTTGGTTGCAAGGATGTGTGCAATGCTATGCCAGCATTCTCTGTTTATACCTGAGTTGTTCCCTCTGAGCAGGCCTCTCTGTTTGCCGCTGTCCTCTTTTCTGAGAAATGGTCCCTCGCTTGCTCCTCTGTCAGTATGCTGTCTACCCGATATCCTCTACTGACTTCACCTCGCAGGTCCCAGCGTGTGTCCTTCGGCTCCCGCTCCTCTGGCCTCATCTCCTAAAGCACGTAATGTCTGGCTGGTTCTACTTTTGTGTTAATATTGTCTGAAGCAGGGCCCCTTTTGGCTCCCTTGTTGTTTGTTGAACCTCTCAGGCATATGCAAATACGTACTAAGCACTTGTTTTTTAATATAACATTTAATTTTCTGCTTTCTGAAGCTTTGTCATCAGGCATAGTCCTTTACAAACGAAAGCTTTGTATGACTCTCGACAAACTCAACAGTTTAAGCTGCTTTAAACAAAGAGAAAACAGGAAAATCTGTCTTATACCTTAAATTCCAAATCTGCAGACCCTTGGTGGGAAAACCAACCAACAACCTCCTGCCACACATACACACAAACTTTTTTGGAAGCATATCTATTTAAACCAAATATGCTTAGATTATAAGGAAAAATGCATGAATCATTTTTCCTTAAATCATTTTCCTCTGTAGTTTTCAATGCTTGTCCTTTGATGTTAAAAAATAGAGCCTAAGGGACTTCTGATAGAGTTGGTGATATAACTGCAGGTTCACAAAATTTCCTTCCCACAGAATTGTGTAAGATTAACAAATATCAAATGTAAAAATAACAAAGAACATGCCATCAACCCTGAAACCAAGAAAAGATTCCAACTTCATACCATCAACTTTGAGAAGTGTCATCCAAAAAAAGAAAACGGGCCAAATTGAAAGAAGATGCTTTTAAAAAATCGATATATTCTTCGAAGAGAAGAATGGAGCATGGAGAAGTACAAGGAGGAAATTCGGAAAAGTCGCTTTGCTTTTGAAGGTGCTACATTCAGTATAAAGGTGTACCGGAGGGAGGGCTTAGAATACCCCACACCTTCACTGGGGACTCTTTCTTTCATCAAGAAGACTTCCTTCACAAGCAAGAAGAGTAGGCAAGGTTTGCCATTTTTCTTGCCTCTGATATATCAATAAGTGGGTGTTAAATGAGGAAAGCATCTGCAAGCAATGATTATTACAGCCAAACCAAGGAAAAGCTCCACTAGACATGAAAAAGGAACACTTAGCCCCATAACAAGCCAAAAGTCTCCAATACAACCCAGATTTGATGAAGCAGACCTCTGATGCACTTATTTCATAGGAGGAAGTAAAGACCCCAGTGGTAGTTACTTAAAGCCCCCGCACGCTGTCCTCTCCTCTTAGGCAACTAAATGACTGGATAAGGTATATAAACCACGGACACCAGTCCATATTGTAGGTGGAAGAATAAAACAGTATCAGTTCAGGCACTGTCTAGGGGCAAATGGCAGACTGAGAAAGAATGGCTTACATTTACTAAACAGTTTTCAGGTCACACTGACAAGTGACGGAGGCAAAAAATCTGCACATAGGAAAAAAGAAAGTAGCACAATCGCCAGGAGCAGTGGCCCACGCCTATAATCCCAGCACATTGGGAGGCCAAGGCAGGCAGATCTCGAGGTCAGGAGCTTGAGACCGCCCTGGCTAACGCAGTGAAACCCCATCTGTACTAAAAATACAAAAAATTAGCTGGGCGTGGTGGTGGGCGCCTGTA
>NW_012104465.1:875994-885367 GCF_000951045.1 Mandrillus leucophaeus | reverse complement strand
CAGCTCTTAAGAGTGGGACCAGGACTTGAAAACAGGCAGTCTGAGTCCAGAGCTTGTTCTCAACTACTCTGCTTTTATAACTCAAGAAACAGACAACATTTTAGGCAACTGCTTTTTACTTTCAAGGAAATTTAAGAGAATAGAAATGTATTGGCCATACACCTTTTCTTGAAAGCTACTGGGTGCGGGGTGGTGGGGGAGAACTCAGATCCAACATGGAAGAGTAATTTTAAATTAAAAAGTCCCAGGATAGAGAACTGTTCAGTGGATACAGGGAATATCAAAGAAAAAGATTCAGTTAATGTGCTCAACGAGTAAAAAAATTACTGCTAATCATTTGATGGGTCTGTAAGAGCATTTGGCAAAAATTAGCAGTAAGTTTATAGTAAATAAAGCAAATTTTAAAAACAAGGCAGTTACTAATGATAGGTAAAAACAAATACAATAAAGAAAGAACATTCATACTTCTTAGCACAGCAATGAACCAAATATATGTGTAATATATAACACAATGCAATATAACATATACATATCATATGTAAATTATTCAATGTATAATAGAGTTAATATATGTAATGTGAACATACTTTATCATTGGGAAGATAGACAAGAAGAAAGAATGATGGCGGGAGAGCTAAGTCTCCATCTTGTGTGATTTGGATAGTATCTAAAAGGATCAACCAAGAAATCATAGTATATGTAGTTTTTTTGGGGGGTATCTTTTTTGGGGGACGGTCAGGGTCTCACTTCCATTACCCAAGCTGGAGTACAGTGCTGCAATCTTGGCTCACTATAGCCTCAACCTCCTGAACTCAGGCAATCCTCCCACCTAAGTCTGCTGAGTAGCTGGGACTACAGGTGCACACCACCACACCCAGCTAATTTTTCTGTATTTTTAGTGGAGACAGGGTTTCACCATGTTGCCCAGGCTGGTTTCGAACTCCTGGGCTCAAGTGATCCTCCCACCTCAACCTCCCAAAATGCTAGGATTACAGGCATGAGCCACCGCACCTAGCTATAATATTTATAAATATGACAGTAAATATGGAAGAAGCATCTAAAATAGTTTGTATGGAGGTAATAGTTCTACTGGAGGTAGGGAGGTGGGTTTTGAAGGGTGAAGAGAAGGGCTACTGTGTTTTTTATATGCATTTTTGTGCTGTTTGGTTTTTTCAACTATTAAAAACATAAATAAGCCAACACAGATGAAATTATAAAGGTTGTCAAAAAAAAAAGACCCCCTTGATGAAGTAGGTTTCTTGTAAAAGATATAAACTACCGCTTAAAAAGTACTTATAAAATGTTTTTTTCAATTTGCTAAAGAATCTAACCAAAAACATTCTAATAGGAAGCTCTGTAAAACACTTCTTGAAAATTAAAGATTGATATCCTATATAGATGTGGCTCCAAGGAGTCTTAAATTCCTCCCAATAAAAAAAAAAAAAAGCAACAAACAGTAGGAAACTTAAAAATGTGTTTTGTCTAAGAAACTAAATCACATACTTTCACCCTGTAATTGTATTTTTTTGGTTTTTCAAGATACTAAAGAAGGGAGCTTTATTTTTGCACTTGGGTGGAGGCGTGACAAAGCCATCTGCACAGTGGATTTGGCTACAAGGAAGGGAGCCATTTTGACTAAAAAGGGCTGCTGTACTGACGCCACATGAGATGACGAGTTAGTTTTTATTGCTTCATTGTCTTTAAACATTCTATTTATATGTGGACTCTAGATTACCATCACAAATTGCCCATGTGTCATGTTTCCCTTAAATATTGTGGTTTTTCTTGACCCACTGGGGTCCCTTGATGATCTTCTTGCACGTGGTGTGCAAACAAATCTATATTGTGCAGCAGGCTGAAAAGGGAGAACACTGCAAGCACATGGTGTACTTTAGGAGTCCGCATGAGGACAAACCTAAAACAACTGAGTCAAATGAGGCACTGCGCAAGTTTTGCTGAGAGGAATTGGTGGGCACGGATGGGGATTTTTAAGAAGAAATGAAAGAAACCTGAGGGAGTCTGCAGAACCCATGCTGTGGGCTTTGAACTAGAGGTTGAAAATCTTGGCTCTGAAAGGCCAGGGACTAGGGAGGGAAATAATACAATCAACCTAAGAGTTGGAACAGTTATTTAAGTAGCAGCAAACAATATACTGGGGCATGATGGCTATGTGTACAAGGAGTTCATCGAAGAAAGCAACTAGGGTTGTTTAGCATCTTGGAGACTGGTAGCAGAAAGGGGTTTTACACTTCCATATTGTGGAAGAAGGAGTAAAGTGGTGGTGGAGAGGATATATAGGGGAAGAGCCAGTGATTAAGTAAAGATCACACCAAATTTGTTTTTGCTTGAGAAGTTGAGAAATATGGGCACCTGACAAAGGTCCTGAAAAAGGTAAGTATCTCTAACTTTGCCATGCTTGGATGAAGTTGGCATTGAGACGTTTATAGTGTCATTGATTTCTGAGCACTGAAAAACTTTTAACAAAGTTTCACATGATATTACTACGTAATCTGATTTACCCTTTCTCCATGAATCCTTGAGAGTTTACGTAGTGCCACGCGAGAGTAGGTGCACAGGCTGTGTGTAAATCAGTTTGTAAATCCAAAGTGGCGTTACACCAGTGGCCAGCATGTATAATCTATGTAAAGTTAGGTTTCACAAGAAAACTATAGATGCTTATGGCATGATGTTCTGACTCATCTCACTTCCCTTCAGCATTCCTAAAATATTTATCCAAAGATATTTGCATTTTGGCTTTCTTCTTTTCATGACAGTAAAGTTAAAACAGGACTCAGCTTCAGGCTCAGCACACACTTCAGTGTAGAATAATGAGCAGCTAGACAGCTGAAACAAAATGACTGACGTGACTCCCTACGCCATCTGTTGGTTGCAGGTGGAACTGACATCCTTTGGCTCTGGCTGATTTTGTGCACACTTGCAAGTTGCCTGGTTGAGTTTGTAAGTAGAGGAGCTGCTATAATGTCAAAGCCATCCACAACTCAGCCAGCCAACAGTATTTTCCTTTTTCTTTCTCTATTGTGAAGGTGTGGCGGGGCACCCTGGCCCGCATGCGGTACAAAAGAACCAAGGCAGCTCTGACTATACTCAGGTACTACCGGCGCTACAAAGTGAAGTCATACATCCACGAGGTGGCCAGACGCTTCCATGGCGTCAAGACCATGCGAGACTACGGGAAGCACGTGAAGTGGCCAAGCCCTCCTAAAGTTCTTCGCCGTTTTGAAGAGGCCCTGCAGACGATTTTCAATAGGTAAGGACGTGTTGCTGTGTGCTGCATCCATTTATGGTGGCAGTTAATACTATGCAAAGTCACAAGTCTGAGACCGTGATATTGGCTCAGCTATTTGCTGTTATGACATTTACCTTTACCTTATGTTTTCAGTTTTGTAGATTTGGCTTTCAAAGAATATCTGCTTACCCCTCAAAATAAAGGAACTGTTAATTTGTTTTTCCGGTAGCAGCTGACAGCAATGTGCCACAACCCCTGGACACAAGCCATAGTTAAGATAAGCTACTAGCATGCTGTTTCTACTTTCTTTTATTAGCTAAAAATAAAACCACCACACATAACTCAAACTAGAAAATCCATTAATCCTTTCAAAGCGGTGCTTCTCAATTCTGCTGCACCTTAGAATAACGAGGAGTTTAGGAAATATGCCAGCACCCAGGTTCTACCACCAGAGAGTCCTGTTTAATGGTGCTGGGGGGGTAGGGCCCAGGCAGAGGTCCTTTTTTAAAGTTTCCCACGTGATTTTAAAGTGCAGCCAAAGGGGAAAATAACTGTTTTTAGAGTGAGCTGTCTTTTAAATAAATAAAAACCCATGTAAAATTTGGTACCTTTCCAACTGGTCTTTATTTTTTTATAACCTGCCCTGGGTCTGAGTGTGTAGTTATTTTCTCCTCGCTTTTTGAGCTTATTTATTGCCAGTATACACCAGATATATTTAGTTCTGTCTTAGATACAGCCATCTAGTCACATAAACTAAGCTACTTCTTCTCAAATAGTCATTTTATCATGATACTCCATAAAGAACACTTTCAACTAATTGATATGCTGAATGTACAAGAACTAATGTATCATTTTGTGCTGAATCGGATTTTACCTTCTTTAGATTTTGCTCTAAATGTAGTTGATGGAAGGTATCAAAAGATAAAGAAAAATGCATGGAAGAAAACTCTTTAATATATATATCATATGCTTTTTTAAAAAAAGAAATAATTGCTCACAAGAAGAGAAAAGTACAGAATTATTGAAAACAAAAGTACCTCAACCTTCAGTTCTCAGATATAGTACTATAAATAATTAGTTTTTAATCTTGGCAGGCTTTTTACATAGGCACATATGATATGGGCATTTTTTTCCTCTTTTTTACACAAGCAAGATTATATGTAGGCTATATGACTTTACTTAAAAATTAGTCTTGAAGATCTGTCCATGGCAATAAAGATCTGTGTCAGATTTTTAAGAGCTGCAGGAGATTGTTATTTATTTTGATTAGATTGCACTACAGCCTATACAGTCTTCTTTTTAGATTTTGAGGTTTTACTTGTGGCCTAGAATTGATTGATTTGTACAAAATTCAATGTACTTATTCAGCAAATACTTACTGAATGCCGCTGTGTTACAGGCACTGACCTAGGTTTTGGGGATATGGTGACAAACAAGAAAGATGTGAAAGACAGTCCTAGTCTTCCCAGGCCTTATAGTCAATGGCATTTGAAAATAACAGGTCTGCTACATTTGTTCTGTATATGCACACGTGCGTGCACACATGCATACTCTCAGGCACGCACACACTGAATCTTGCCAGTTGTGTCCATCTAGTCCAGGGGTCTGCGAACTTCTTCTGAAAGGGCCAGATATTAAGTATTTTAGGCTTTGTAGGCTACAGATGGTCTCTGTCACATATTCTTCATTGTTTTGTTTTGGTTTTGTTAAATATGTAAAAATATGAAAACTATTCTTAGCTTGTGGGCAGTACCAAAACAGACCATTGGCCAGATTTGGCATAGGCTGTAGTTTGCCAACCCCTGATCTAGTCACCATCAGGAATTTTTTGATCTGTGGAATACAGAGAGAGATATATTAAAGAATTCTACTGTGATTGTAGCATTCTTGTGTTTGTTTTTCTAAAATCTCAATGTGCATCTAATCATGTTTAAGTTCACTCCTGTTCTTCACAGTAATTCTTTTTAATTGAGCCTTCTCCATGCCCAGCTTTGTCCCCTTTTCATGTCACTGAGGCTGGTGATTTTTATGGCTGCAGCTGTTGTTGGCTACACGTATTTATAGACAGCAGTTTGCTTGATTAGGATGAGAAGCATGGGTGACTTTCTCCATGGTTGTGTAGGTCAGGTCCTGACTCCCCCAGTGTGCTTCTGTGGCCTTTGGAGTCAGTCAGGGACAGACCTTGTCCTGAGCCACTGTGGGCAGTGAAGACAGGACAGGCTGACCAGGTTTGTAGACTGGAAACAGACCAGTAGACAGAGCAAAGATGTCTCTCCACTAATCATGAAATTTGGAGACCAAGGGCTGATTCGAGAAGTTGCTTAGGAAGCCACTGAGTATTGTAAGACCCACCTGGCACAGGGTCCCTGACTTTGACCACCAACTGCTCTAAGCCTGTCACTCTTCTAGTCTCTTCTGGAATGATCTTAGGACAGTCTGTCTTGTTGGAGTGTTGTTTGTCCATAGGAAGTAAAGAAGAGGATTCTACTGTTCTGTTGAGCCATTACTTCTTCACGGTTGTTGCTTTGCCAGCCTACTATCTCCTACATGTGACCTGCCTCACTGCAGCCAGCCATTCCATGTGCAGGGAACAGGCACAGCTCTCATCTTAAAATCCTTCACCTCCTGCCCTTGCTACCAGTCCCTGCCACTTCAGGCTTCAGGATTCTCATCTATGCCTGAGGGGTTCTCTCCTTCCACTGAGTGCTCTGCCCTGAGTTAGCCACTTCCCCATCAGCTGGATCCCATCTGCTTTGTATCTTCAGAAAGTCATTACACTTTCTACTTCATTGACATCATTCCCATTTTCTGGTGGTGTTATAAATTTTTCCTCATTTTTATATTTATTTGGTTATTTCACTGGGAATTTTCCATTTTGGTTAAATCTCATTCTATGGAAACAAGTTTGAGAACAACTGGCCTTGATTATTCATCTAATTAAAAGGAAGTTCTCGGTTTGCTTCCAACCTCCCTGCTTCAAGCTCCTGTGTCAGAAAAGAGGATATAAGCATCGTGTAGAGAGCTAGGATGCTGCCAAGAGCATAAGAGAACTTGTACCTGTTTCTTCCCAATCAGGAACAGGTTATTTTTGGTTTAAGCTTTCAGTTGCTTAGCCAAAAAATCTTGGAGTTGTCCTTAAATCCTCTCTGGCCCCCAGATCTAATCCATTGTCAAATTCTATTTGTTCTTTTTTCAGAAATATCCAGAACCAACACTTATCTCCACCTCCACCTCCACCTCCCTGATCCAAGCCACCTTGCTGTAGCACGTGTGTTACGGAAATAGCCATCTAACAGGTCTTCCTGTTCCCAGCCTACAGCAACCACAATGATCCTTTTAAAGCATGAGTCGGGTCATGTCCTGTCTTTATTCCAGATCTTCCAATGGCTTCTCATCTCATTCAGAGGAAAGGCCAAAGTCCTGATCATGGTCTCTTGGCTCTGTGGATTCTGACCCTGACTTTCCCAGCTCCTTACACTGCTCCTCTAATGCACCAAGCAAGCTCACATCCCAGAGCCTTTGCACTTGCTGTGTTCTCTTCCTGGAACACTCTGGCTCAGGTCTCCATATGACCAGCTCCCTCACGTCCTGTAGGTCTCTGCTCATCTATCCTTATCAGTGGTGCCTGCCCAGACCACCCCATATAAACCACCCTATACAAACCACACCTGCTCCTCCTTCCCTCTTGCACACTCCCTGTCCTCCTTGCTTTACCTTCACCATCCTACATACTATATGTCTACTCATATATTTGCTGTCTGTCACTCCTCTCCAGAACGCAAGCCCCTAGCAGAAAGGACCTTTGTTTAACTTATTACTGTGCCCCCACTGCCTAGAACAGCACCGGGAGTTTAGCAGGCACCTAGAAAACCTTCGTCGAATGAATGAATGATGAATCCAATTTTCTATGCCCTAAATATAAATATTATGAGAGCCCATGTATCACTAAGTTCTAGTTGCTTTCAAAACACACAAACAACAAAGCAAGTTTTAGAAAAGATCTGTCTACATAAAATGATATGTATTTTAGCAACTTCTGTGTGTATTTTGGAGACATTTTACTTTTTTTAGCATGCCAGTACTTTGATTTCATTCTACTTAATGACAGCTTCAGTTATTTTTGAGAATGCATGGAGCCCAGGCACGGTGGCCCATGCCTGTAATCCCAGCACTTTGGGAGGCCAAGGCAGGCAGATCACTTGAGGTCAGGAGTTCAGGACCAGCCTGGCCAACATGGCAAAACCCCGTCTCTTATAAAAATACAAAAATTAACCAGGCATGGTGGTGCGCACCTGTAATCCCAGCTACTCAGGAGGCTGAGGCAGGAGAATCACTTGAACCTGGGAGGCAGAGGTTGCAGTGAGCTGAGATCATGCCATGCACTCCAGCCTGGGAGACAGAGGGAGACTCAAAAAAAAAAAAAAAGAGAGAGAGAGAGAATCCATGTGATTGCATTTCTAAAGTCTAAACATGTTGTCTATTTACTTGTAGATGGAGAGCATCCCAGCTCATCAAGAGCATTCCTGCCTCAGACCTGCCCCAGGTCAGGGCAAAAGTTGCAGCCATGGAAATGCTGAAGGGTCAAAGGGCTGACCTCGGGCTCCAGAGGGCCTGGGAGGGCAACTATCTTGCTTCAGTAAGTCCAAAGGAACAAAGTGAAATCTACTCCTACTTCCTCTACAGAAAAAAGAAAAGAACATTTCTCCAGAGAATTTGCAGAAAGGATAAAACACCTTTAGAAACTAAATAATTTCTATGAGATACTAAAACATTTGATTGCTTCTAAATGTACAGTATTTGATGTTTGTCCCATTTTAAAAAGGGTTCTCTGTGTTGTATCCATATATATTAAATACACTCTATAACCTGGCCTTTGACCACTTAAACCTTTCCTTATATCATTCAGTGATGATTTTTAAATTACTATCTTTATATTAATTATTCCCAGACCTACACTTTTTCCTCTCTCCCATTCCTTATTTTACAATTTTTATAGGATCTTTGATGTTACAACAGCCGTTAGTAGCTTACCATCTGGGGTGAGGAGATAAAGAGCGCATGTGTGAAACTATATAAGGATAGTTATAAAGCAGTACACTGAAAGACTGCCTTTCCTTCTACAATGCTAAGCATACTCATTTTGTCTTGTTTCCTTTTTCTTTCAGAAGCCAGATACACCTCAGACCTCAGGCACTTTTGTCCCTGTTGCTAATGAATTGAAACGGAAGGACAAATACATGAATGTCCTCTTTTCCTGTCATGTCCGTAAGGTAAGGCAAGCTTGAACCAGATGATCTTGGAAAGGAAAGACTGATTCAGATGAAACTCACTTAAGTAAGCCTGTAATAAAACATAACAGTAGGTACATAACTAGCTTTATCATCAGTGCACTAGACCTGTCTGTGCTGAGGCATTGTAGGAATGGCTGAGGTGACTACAACTTTACAGTTAGGCTACAAAGCCTTCTTTAGGGAAGTGATAACCATTTCTTTTTTTTTTTTTTTTTTTTGAGATGGAGTTTTACTCATGTTGTCCAGGCTGGAGAGCAATGGCGCAGTCTCGGCTCACTGCAACCTCCACTTCCCAGGTTCAAGTGATTCTCCTGTCTCAGCCTCCCAAGTAACTGGGATTACAGGCATGCACCACCACGTCTGGCTAATTTTGTATTTTTAGTAGAGACACAGTTTCACCATGTTGGTCAGTCTCGTCTCAAACTCCTGATCTCAGGTGATTCACCTGCCTCAGCCGCCCAAAGGGCTGGGATTCCAGGACTGAGTCACCATGCCCAGCCAATTTCTTTTTAAAACTAGAAGGAAAAAAAAAACTAGATAGCAGGGACCTCTTTGAAGTCAGGGATTTGTATTTCACTGCATGTGTATCTTTCATAGCAGCTGTATGTATATCACTGCATGTGTATCTTTCACAGCAGCTGTATATCTGCTTTATATTTAATGGTCGTTTAGTACTTTTTATACCTACATTATTTCTTTTTTTTTTTTTTGAGATGGAGTCTTGTTCTTCGCCCAGGCCGGACTGCCCCAGTGCAATCTCGGCTCACTGCAAGCTCCGCCTCCCGGGTTCACGCCATTCTCCTGCCTCAGCCTCCTAAGTAGCTGGGACTACAGG
>NW_012104465.1:867982-870669 GCF_000951045.1 Mandrillus leucophaeus | reverse complement strand
AAAATATTGACTTGGTTGATCCAAGAAGAGACAGTAACATAAATATGGCAATAGACAAAGGAGGAATTAAGAAAATTATCAAAGAATTACCTCATTACAAAGGCCCAAGTTTAGGTGATTTTACACGTGCTTCATTTCAGATCTTTTAAAAAATAATAATTACAGTATTATTCAGATCAAAATAATGAAGTATGATTTTTCAGCTATAAAAATTTGGCAGTCTTTAAAGTGTGGATAATAACCAATGTTTGTAAGGATATAAGAAGACATTTTTGGTAGGAGTATAAGATATAGTCTAAAAATTTAGAGTGGACAATTTGGCAATATCTATCAAAATTTAAAATTCCCATACCACTTAATCTAAGAATTCCACAACTCATATTTACCCTACAAATATATCTGCACAGATAAACCCAGAGAGAAAGATGTACAGGTTTGTACATTGTAACAGCCAGAAAAACTGGAAAAAACGTGAATATGTATCAATAGGTAATTAGATTAATCAATTGTATATGTATACAGTAATATACAGTGATATTATTTAAATGAGCGGGAGGCCAGACGTGGTGGCTCACGCCTATAATCCCAGCACTTTGGGAGGCTGAGGCAGGTGGATCACGAGGTCAAGAGATCAAGACCATCCTAGCCAACATGGTGAAACCCCGTCTCTACTAAAAATACAAAAAAAAATTAGCTGGGTGTGGTGGCATGCACCTGTAGTCCCAGCTACTCAGGAGCCTGAGGCAGGAGAATTGCTTGAACGCAGGAGGCGGAGGTTGCAGTGAGCCGAGATCGTGCCACTGCACTCCAGCTGGGCAACAGAGCAAGACTCCATCTCAAAAAAAGAAAAAAGTGGGAAAAAGATATATGTGGGGAGAAAAGGACAAAATATGTTAAACAGTGGTTTTCAGGACAGTGGACATCAAGCAAGGAAAGACAGTGTTCCCTGAAATATGAAGAAAAAAATGAGGTGATGAGCCCTGCAATTTGCCAGTTTTCTGTCTTGAGAGACTTTCCAGTCCCAGGATGAGCAGGCAGGGAAGCCCAGGCAGAGCCCAGTAGACAAAGACAAAGCTTTTCAATAGTGAGAGAGCGACTAAGGCAGCTAGAATTTGCAGAGCAGAGTATCAGAGAGGAGAGAGTTGCACAGAGAGAAAACTCTGAAGATCTGTAGAGGGTTCACTTTGTTCATCTGAGTACTGATCAGCACATACATATGTGTGTATGAGGAAATAACTCAAGGCTGGGAAACAGCACCCCAAAAGGATTATAGGCAACAATACCCAGTACTCACACAGGGTTGCAATTAGTGCCTGTTCACACCAGCCAGATTGGAAAACCTTGTGCACTGAATAGAGCACTGACAAGAGACTGCCTCAGTAGAGGGTTATAACTAACCCTTGACCAAACACTGTTCTGATCCTACCTAATAAATCTTGAAAGCACAACCAGAGATGATCAAACTGTTCCCAAGTAACCTAACCAGAACAAAGCTCAAAAATGTTTATAGGAGTACAAAACTATCCCGCTCACAGAAGGTAAAATTCACAACATATGACATCCACTCAAGTTTCCAAGCATACGAGAGACCACAACTCATAAGGAGAGAAAAAAATTAATCATTCAAACTGACCCAGAACTGATATAGATTATAGAATTAACAGACAAGGTCATTAAAATAATTATTATGATTATATTCCATATCTTCAAAAAGCTAGAGGAAAGATTGAACATGTTGAATAAACACATGGAAGATTTTTTTAATGACCTGCATGAAGTTGTAGAGATGAAAAATACAATTTCTGGGAGGAAAAAACATACTCAATGGGATTAACAGCAGATTAGTCTCTGCAGAAGAAAAACTAGTGAATTTGAAGATACAGCAATAAAAACTACCCAAAATTAAACACAGAGAGAAAAATAAAAGGCTAAAACAAAGCATCAGGAAGTTGTTAGATAACTTCCTGTGGCCTAATAGAGGAGCAGTTGAAGTCTCTGAGGGAGAGGAGAAGAGAGAAATGAACAATATTTTCTAAAATAATGGCTGATATTTCCCCAAAATTTGATGAAATGTTAAACGCACAGATCCAAGAAGCTCAACAAACACTAAACACAAGAAACATGAAGTAAACTATACTAAGGTAAATTGTGATTAAATTGCTCAATACCAGTAATAAAGAGAAAAAACACACAGAGGAACAAGGAAAGGATGCATCCAATTTCTTGTCAGAAGCAATGCAAGTAAGGAAACACTGGAGTATTTCAAAGTACTGGTGAAAAAACAACAACAACTTAGAATTCTATACCCAGCAAATATATCTTTCAGAAACCAAAGTGAAATAAAGACTTTTTCAGACATATCTGAAGATAAACACTATAGGAAATATTAAAGGAAGTCATCTAAACAGAAGGAAAATTATACCACATGAAAATGTGGACATGCACCAAAGAATGAAGAGCAAGGGAAGTGGTAGCTACATAGACAAATACATGTCTTTTCTTACTTAAATGTCTTTAAAAGATAATTGACTGTATACCAATATTTATGGCAGCATTATTCATAATAACCAACAGGTGAAAGCAATTGAAGTGTCCATCGATGGATGAATGAATAAAGAAAATGTGGTATAGACCAGGCATGGTGGCTCACGCCTGTAATCCCAACACTTTGGGAGGCCGAGGCGGGT
>NW_012104465.1:862147-865982 GCF_000951045.1 Mandrillus leucophaeus | reverse complement strand
GACAGTGGACATCAAGCAAGGAAAGACAGTGTTCCCTGAAATATGAAGAAAAAAATGAGGTGATGAGCCCTGCAATTTGCCAGTTTTCTGTCTTGAGAGACTTTCCAGTCCCAGGATGAGCAGGCAGGGAAGCCCAGGCAGAGCCCAGTAGACAAAGACAAAGCTTTTCAATAGTGAGAGAGCGACTAAGGCAGCTAGAATTTGCAGAGCAGAGTATCAGAGAGGAGAGAGTTGCACAGAGAGAAAACTCTGAAGATCTGTAGAGGGTTCACTTTGTTCATCTGAGTACTGATCAGCACATACATATGTGTGTATGAGGAAATAACTCAAGGCTGGGAAACAGCACCCCAAAAGGATTATAGGCAACAATACCCAGTACTCACACAGGGTTGCAATTAGTGCCTGTTCACACCAGCCAGATTGGAAAACCTTGTGCACTGAATAGAGCACTGACAAGAGACTGCCTCAGTAGAGGGTTATAACTAACCCTTGACCAAACACTGTTCTGATCCTACCTAATAAATCTTGAAAGCACAACCAGAGATGATCAAACTGTTCCCAAGTAACCTAACCAGAACAAAGCTCAAAAATGTTTATAGGAGTACAAAACTATCCCGCTCACAGAAGGTAAAATTCACAACATATGACATCCACTCAAGTTTCCAAGCATACGAGAGACCACAACTCATAAGGAGAGAAAAAAATTAATCATTCAAACTGACCCAGAACTGATATAGATTATAGAATTAACAGACAAGGTCATTAAAATAATTATTATGATTATATTCCATATCTTCAAAAAGCTAGAGGAAAGATTGAACATGTTGAATAAACACATGGAAGATTTTTTTAATGACCTGCATGAAGTTGTAGAGATGAAAAATACAATTTCTGGGAGGAAAAAACATACTCAATGGGATTAACAGCAGATTAGTCTCTGCAGAAGAAAAACTAGTGAATTTGAAGATACAGCAATAAAAACTACCCAAAATTAAACACAGAGAGAAAAATAAAAGGCTAAAACAAAGCATCAGGAAGTTGTTAGATAACTTCCTGTGGCCTAATAGAGGAGCAGTTGAAGTCTCTGAGGGAGAGGAGAAGAGAGAAATGAACAATATTTTCTAAAATAATGGCTGATATTTCCCCAAAATTTGATGAAATGTTAAACGCACAGATCCAAGAAGCTCAACAAACACTAAACACAAGAAACATGAAGTAAACTATACTAAGGTAAATTGTGATTAAATTGCTCAATACCAGTAATAAAGAGAAAAAACACACAGAGGAACAAGGAAAGGATGCATCCAATTTCTTGTCAGAAGCAATGCAAGTAAGGAAACACTGGAGTATTTCAAAGTACTGGTGAAAAAACAACAACAACTTAGAATTCTATACCCAGCAAATATATCTTTCAGAAACCAAAGTGAAATAAAGACTTTTTCAGACATATCTGAAGATAAACACTATAGGAAATATTAAAGGAAGTCATCTAAACAGAAGGAAAATTATACCACATGAAAATGTGGACATGCACCAAAGAATGAAGAGCAAGGGAAGTGGTAGCTACATAGACAAATACATGTCTTTTCTTACTTAAATGTCTTTAAAAGATAATTGACTGTATACCAATATTTATGGCAGCATTATTCATAATAACCAACAGGTGAAAGCAATTGAAGTGTCCATCGATGGATGAATGAATAAAGAAAATGTGGTATAGACCAGGCATGGTGGCTCACGCCTGTAATCCCAACACTTTGGGAGGCCGAGGCGGGTGGATCACTTGAGGCCAGGAGTTCGAGACCAGCCTGGCCAACATGGTGAAACCCCGTCTCTACTAAAAATACAAAAATTAGCCGGACGTGGTGGTATGGTCCTGCAGTCTCAGCTGCTCGGGAAGCTGTGGCATGAGAATCACTTGAACCCAGCGGGTGGAGGTTGCAGTGAACTGAGATCACACCACTGCACTCTAGCCTGAGCAACAGAGTAAGACTCTGTCTCAAAAAAAAAAAAGAAAAAGAAAATGTGGTATAGCTATACAATGGATAAAAAGCCATAAATACATGCCACAACCAAGGTGAACCTTGATATTATACTAAGAGAAATAACCAGATACAAATGGATAAATATTGTATGATCCCACTTCTATAAGGTACCTAGAATGATCTGATTCTTAGAGACAGAAAATAGAATGGTAGTTCTAGGGGTTGGGGAAAGAGAGGACTGGGGAGTTATTGTTTAATGGGTATAGAGCTTCAGTTTGGAATGATAAAAGTTCTTGAGATAGATAGTGGTGATGGCTGCACAACAATGTGAATGTGCTTAATGCCAATGAAGCATTGACCTATACACTTAAAAATGATCCAAATCGAGAATTTTGTTATGTGTATTTTGCCAGAATTTTTTAAATGAAAAATCACAATTGGCTACTTAAACGGAAACAATGATAAAGTAGCGTAGAGTTTATAATATATGTAGAAGTAAAATTTATGATAACAATAGCACAAAGATGGGGGAAATGGAAATATACTATTGTATGGTTTTTATACCATAAAGTGATATAATGTCAGTGACTGTGATATGTTATAAATGTATTCTGCAAATCCTAGAAGAACCACTAAAATGGCAATACAAAAAGTTACAACTAATAAACCAACAAAGGAGAAAAATGAAATTATTTTTTAAAAATCTCAATGCAAAAGAAGCAGAGAAGTGTGGAAAAGGGAACAAAGAGCAAATGGGACAAATAGAAAACAAATTGAAAATGATAAATTTAAACCTAACTGTACTGATAATCACATTAAATGTCAATGGTCTAAACACACCACAATTAAAAGGCAAAGATTATGGCTTCTTAGCATGTGGATGTGTGCACCAACCCCAAAGCTCTCCAAACCCCATAATTTTGAGTTTATGGTGGTTGTATTACACAGGCATGGTTGATGAAATCATTGGCTATGTGTAATTAACTTAATCTCCAGTCCCTCTCCCTTCCATGAAGCTTAAGGGGTGGGGCTGAAAATTCCAACCCTCTAATCATGCCTTGGTCTTTCTGGCAACCAGCCCCAATCCTGAAACTATCTAGGAGCTTCTAGTCACCAGTTACCTGATTAGCAGATAGAAACTCTTATGTTGGGAATCTGGGACTAAGACTAAATAAATATCATAACAAAAGGTGATTCTATAACCTCTATCACTCATAAAATCACAGGAGTTTTGAGAGATTTGTGTCAGGAACTGGGATGATGAGCAAATATATATATATTTCTTATATCACAATCAGTGTTTGAACAGTATAAGGAAGAAGAAAGAGGTCAACTCAACGTGACAGAGGCTTGTTTTTTTGTTTTGTTTTTTTGAGACAGTCTTATTCTGTCACCCAGACTGGGGTGCCATGGCACAATTTCGGCTCACTGCAACCTCCGCCTCCTGGGTCAAGCGATTCTCTTGCCTGAGCCTCCCCAGTAGCTGGAATTACAGGTGCACACCACCATGCCTGGCTAATTTTTGTATTTTTAGTACAGACAGAGTTTCGCCATGTTGGCCAGGCTGGTCTCAAACTCCTGACCTCAAGTGATCTGCCCGTCTAGGCCTCCCAAAGTGCTGGGATTACAGGCATGAGCCACCTGCCCAGTCATCAGTGTGATAGAGGCTTTTTAACAAAATAGAGAGCAGCTGGTTACAGTTAGAATGAAATAAATGTCATCAAGGAAAGACTGCTGGCAGTATCTTGGGGTGGGTTACCACACTCCAGAGTTTAGTTCTGAACTCTGAGATTTAGAAACTCTATTTTATAAGTATACCTAGAGTTGATCAGACTATCAAGAAAAGACTT
>NW_012104465.1:859346-860827 GCF_000951045.1 Mandrillus leucophaeus | reverse complement strand
TTACAGAGAGGGTCTTCTTCTGTTGCCTAGGCTGTCACTGCAGCCTCAAACTCCTGGGCTCAAGCAATGCTCTTGCCTCAGCCTCCCAAGTAGCTGGGATTAGCTATTATTCAGTGCCTATTTCAGATATTCTCTGTGAACTCTTAAGATTGATACAAGTGATAGTAAGTGTTCTTCAACATGGGTTTTACAGAACCAGCGTTCTATTGAATATTAGTAGGTGCTGAAAAAGGGTTTCATAGTTAAACGTATTTTGGAAATACTGGGTTAAACATGCTCTTTAAGTGCAGAATTCTCAGAGCCTTTAATATATTCATGGGATGTGAATATCCCTAGTGGAGGCTGTGGTTTGCAGTATTTCTCAAACCAACTTATCCATGGAACCCTTACTTTCACAAAACCTCACATAAGGCTGGAACAGAACAGCTTAGAAAAATGCTGCTATAGAAGCTCTTCACTCACTCTTTTTCAAGTTTTCTGACAAGTACCAATCCTCTGTTGTAGCAAAAACTGTTGCTACGTAAAGTTATTTGACTAAGGGTAATAATTATTCCACCATATAGATTCTATTTTACTCTTAATTACAGACACCATTTTTGTCAAGTTGAAGATTGAAAAAATGTGCTTTGGTTATAAAGGAAATGCTTAGAGAATTGACTGGTTTCTAAAACTATGGGGCAAAGGGGAGAAGATTGAATAAAATTCAAACTAAAATTTAAATTTTTGTTTGCTGTATCCTCCCTATAGCAATATATCCTGCTATGTTCCATCCTGCCAATCTTAGTTTAGTTAGCTAAATAGCCTACCGAAGCTAACCAAGTTTTCAAATTGATCTCTAACTTCTTTGTTTGCATCTTGGAAATAAGAATGTGAAAGAGGGAATGGGGGATATGGATCACAACTATGCCTTCTTTTCTAGTTGAGGAGGGCGTTTTAAGTTTTTGTTTGTTTGGTTTGCATTCTTTTCCTTCTAGTTACTGAAAAACATGACATCGTAGTGGTTCAAAAATTTTTAGTGCTAGGTACATTGATTAAAATAGTATCCAACTCTAGCTGGATGTGGTGGCACATGCTGGTAGTCCCAACAACTCACTGCGTGAGCCACTACACTCTATCTTGGGTGACAGAGTGCGACCCTCGTCTTTTTAAAATACATATGTGTTTATTACCCAAGTCTGAGTAGCTAAGTACTTACTTATAAAATGTCCTGTGGTTAATTCTGCTCTTAGGAAAAGATTTACCTGAACATGTGAATCTTCTCTGAATTTACCTGAACATGAGCCTCTATCTAATAAAGTAGCATTCTACACACACACACACACACACACACACACACACACACACACACACAAAATTTCTCCCAATCTCATTATCTAGTTTATTTTCTTTATATCATTATATGAAATTATTTTTACTTATTAGTTTCCTATCTGTCTCATCCCTATATACTAGTCTGAGATTCTTATTATAACCAAGGGCTT
>NW_012104465.1:855342-857346 GCF_000951045.1 Mandrillus leucophaeus | reverse complement strand
CTAGTCACCAGTTACCTGATTAGCAGATAGAAACTCTTATGTTGGGAATCTGGGACTAAGACTAAATAAATATCATAACAAAAGGTGATTCTATAACCTCTATCACTCATAAAATCACAGGAGTTTTGAGAGATTTGTGTCAGGAACTGGGATGATGAGCAAATATATATATATTTCTTATATCACAATCAGTGTTTGAACAGTATAAGGAAGAAGAAAGAGGTCAACTCAACGTGATAGAGGCTTGTTTTTTTGTTTTGTTTTTTTGAGACAGTCTTATTCTGTCACCCAGACTGGGGTGCCATGGCACAATTTCGGCTCACTGCAACCTCCGCCTCCTGGGTCAAGCGATTCTCTTGCCTGAGCCTCCCCAGTAGCTGGAATTACAGGTGCACACCACCATGCCTGGCTAATTTTTGTATTTTTAGTACAGACAGAGTTTCGCCATGTTGGCCAGGCTGGTCTCAAACTCCTGACCTCAAGTGATCTGCCCGTCTAGGCCTCCCAAAGTGCTGGGATTACAGGCATGAGCCACCTGCCCAGTCATCAGTGTGATAGAGGCTTTTTAACAAAATAGAGAGCAGCTGGTTACAGTTAGAATGAAATAAATGTCATCAAGGAAAGACCGCTGGCAGTATCTTGGGGTGGGTTACCACACTCCAGAGTTTAGTTCTGAACTCTGAGATTTAGAAACTCTATTTTATAAGTATACCTAGAGTTGATCAGACTATCAAGAAAAGACTTTTGCTAACCAGATTCACACACCCACGCAAGAAATGTATAAGCTATAATGTCAGTTTGTAAATATAACAAAGGAATGTACCATGTCAGTGAGTCCTCATATTCACTCTCTAGTATACTTTAGTACCAAGCGGCTGGGAAATCAAATTAGTAATCAGAGCAGTTGATCAAAGACAGTAGGATGGTTTTAAGAATTAGGTCATTTACTAAAGAAACCCTTGATGCCTCTATCTTTCCAGCAATGACAATTTTATGTCTGACAGAGAACATGTCTTTACCTGGGTCCTGCTGGATTAAAAACTGAAGCATTCTTATTCATGTCCCTGTATTTCCAAGTTCAAAGCAAAATACTCTTTGTTCACCCTGTAGCTTAAATACGACTTTAGAAACTGTTCAGTCCCAAGGCTATGCCAAGGTAAACTTGATAGGATTTCAGTAAAGCCCTCTTCTTTATGCTTAGATTCTCTCTGAAACAGCCACTTTCCATTAACTACGTTATAAAATGTCCTTTGAGGTGAAAGACTTCTGTAAATAGCTACTTTCACCCATAATGTGTTTTCTCCTTGTCTGCCTCTCCAGATGAACTTTTATCTGTGGCCCCCGTGGTACTGACTAAACCTAAAGACAGAGATCACTTGTAGTGTTTAGGGAAAAACAAATGCTAGGAATTTTTTTCTTTGGTTGAAGATTTTAGTTTTGGATAATAGAAGAAACAAGATGAGGGTTTATCTATTGCTGAGTCTATAATCTAGTTTTTCTATTACTGTATGAATTTAAGTGGAAGAAAAGAGTGCTTTTATGCCATAATTATAAGTCTGGAATTTCCATCTATATGTAGAATTTTTTCCTTTGCCATTTTGATATAGCTAAATTAATGCAATCTAAGGCTTTTACTTTGTTACCTGATGTCCTTCCCACTCAATTCATATTTTGAGGATAATTTAAGCTGCTGAAACAGAAGGTAAAGATTTGCGATGTGTTCTCTTTAGAAATTACATTTTTTGCATATAAAAATGTAATATTTCCAAACAGTGTTTTCATACAGTTGCTGCTTTGAGGTTTTTGTTTGTTGTTTTTAGATTAACTCGGGAACATATAAAAAGGACATGGGACCTACTTGTTTCGACTCTGGAATGACCTTATGAAATTATGTAACAAGTTTTTTTAAATCATATTCTTTTGCCCTACACTCATGTGTTTTTCAACATGATTCCACGAAAGATGACGTGCATGACTTTTACTTATTATTGTTTCCTTTCTTTC
>NW_012104465.1:826210-853852 GCF_000951045.1 Mandrillus leucophaeus | reverse complement strand
CACACACACACACAAAATTTCTCCCAATCTCATTATCTAGTTTATTTTCTTTATATCATTATATGAAATTATTTTTACTTATTAGTTTCCTATCTGTCTCATCCCTATATACTAGTCTGAGATTCTTATTATAACCAAGGGCTTCATATTATTTCTTTGTATAATTGGGTTATTTGCCTTTTAGTTATTGATTTCTATTAGTTCTTTACATAGTCCAGATACAAGTCCCTTTTCAGATGTATGATTTTCAAAGTTTTTCTCCCATTCTCTGGATTTGCCTTTTTACTTACTTGATAGTGTCTGAGTTACATATGTTCAGTCCTTTAATTCTATGGTTTTCTTGTTTTCCATGTTCAGTTGTAAAATTTCAATTGCCAAATTCCACAAATCTGGACACAACTACTCCTTTTAAATCCTTATTGCATCCAGTAGAGTGGCCATACATGGTTCATATCTATTAAAGAATTTGTCTTCACAATCAGCCAACTTGATTTCATTATTGATGAGATACTATGATTTACTGGTTTGTTCTCTTACAGGTAAATCGATTTAGTAAGGTGGAAGACAGAGCAATTTTTGTCACTGACCGTCACCTATATAAAATGGATCCCACTAAACAGTACAAGGTGATGAAGACTATCCCTCTATACAATGTAAGTCCTCTGTGCTTCTCTCTGGATAAAGATTCTTAACCTGGTGCTCATGGACCACTAATAGGTCAATAGACTGAAGCTCTTTGGAGCTTTAGGATGCCCATGAATTCCTGAAATTTTATGTGTCATATGTTTTGTAGAAATGTACAGTTTTCTAAAAGGAGGATCCAAAGTTTCCAAGAGATAAATGCAGACGTTTTTTAAAGTGTAAGGACTACGGATTCTTTGTGATCTTTCTCTATTCCTGATCCACTGCTTAAGTGCACTGGTGTATAATGCATTTTCTTATTTGTTTTCATAAGGTTTGTTTTTATATGGAAATGGAATTAGGTAGAAAATCGGTAGGGGATTACTTAAAATATTACTTTTTCTCTTTTAAATGTAAAATGTATGCTGCTTCCAGAATTCTCTTCACCATATATTTGATGCATATTTAGTTGTTGATTGTGTGATATCTGGTGTAAGTCCACTTTATTGTTCACTATAACCATATGGTTTTCTAATTTCATCATCATTTTTCATTTGAAATATGAAATTTTGTGGGTATCTCCTTGAATCTCAATACGAGTTTGTTTATTTGTTTGTTTGTTTGTAATTTGTCCTTCTTAACAGAGTCTGCTTTACAAGTGACTGTTTATTCTGATTCTTCGGAAAGATCCTACCGGAATATGGGATCTTTTCATGTGTCACGTGATTTTCCTCTGTTAGTTCTTGAAGAAGGAAGACCGTGTTTGTCTAATACTGGGAACTATGAGGAGTATTACTTAGAGATTATTTTAAATCCTTTTGGTTGCTGCAAGAGGCAATAGGAAACATATTGTTTTACAGTTTTATTTTGCTAAGTCAGGGGTCCTTTTAGGTATAAGGTACAAGGAAGACAAACTATTCCTGGCTTTGCTGAATGCTTTAGAATGATTTAGACTATGGGGTGGAGATCTGTCTTCACTATGCACCCTTCACCCAACCCCCTCACACACATACCTTTTTTCCTTTCAATAGAAAGGCCAATAGATTGCAACTAAGGCTAAAATGATATTATAAGACACTCTTTTTTATTTTATTTTGTTTTATTTATTTTTTAGACAGTCTCACTCTGTCCCCCAGGCTGGAGTGCAGTGGCACCATCTCAGCTCACTGCAACCTCCACCTCCCAGGTTCAAGTGATTCTTGTGCCTCTGCCTCCCGAGTAGCTGGGATTATAGGCGCACGCCACCATGCCCAGGTATTTTGTATTTTTAGTAGAGATGGGGTTTCACCTAGTTGACCAGGCTGGTCTTAAACTCCTGGCCTCAAGTGATCCACCCACTGTGGTCTCCCAAAGTGCTGGGATTACAGGCATGAGCCACCACACCCAGCCCTAAAACTCTTGATTATACATAGTCTTCTTATATATAGACTTACAATCTTCTATTGCAGCCACAGTTTAAGCCTAATAACCCTCCAGTCTTGAAGTAGGAGATGAAGGTAGGTGAGGCAGGAAATCAAATTTTGTCAAAGTCTAAAGAAGTGTGAAACCAAAAATATTAATTGTGGTATGTGTTTTATTCCTTTTCTTTGCTTTCTATTAAGGGGAGATTCATCAGGCACATGATATAAATTCAATAAATAGTTAGACAGCTCTTGGAACCGAAGTTGTTTTCCCTTGTTCACGTCAACTGGTTTGTACTTATAGTCACTGTTTCCCTTTATCTTCATCATTATCATTGTTAATTGTTCTTAATAATATCATGACATCATAAAAACTAACAATGTTTAACTACTGTAGTAAAGGTAAGACGTCAATGGGATGGATACACCCTGTTGCAGATGCTGTCAGCACCCTGCCCATACCGTCTTGTATTCCCATACCATATTTGTGCATACCAGCCTAATTGCCAGCAGCCAGTGTCTTTGTCAAAAAGCTGCCCTCAGGCTGCCAGACCCACTTTGCCCTCACTCACAGAGGGGTAGAAGTGCCTACGCACTCATTGTGTGATGGGTGTGGAGTATAAATACTCCATCTCCATCACTCATTGGCAAAGACAATTCCAGGCTGTTTCACACCATTTCCTAGAGCTTCCCTGCAGGAGTAAACTTGCCGACAGTGGTGGCTGCCTTCTCTCCCCACTCCCTTGCCAGTGTCCCTGAACCTCCCAAATCAACTCTGTATACTCATCAGCCTTTGTCTCAGGGTCTGCTTCTGGGTGGAACTAACTTCAGAAGGGCAGCCATCTTTTCAGAGGGAGCAAGTTCGATGTGATGGGGAACTTCCAACTAGACCTATCATTGTTTTTAAGTCTGAAGCAAGTATGTCGAAATATTAAGTATGGATGATAGGGGCATGAGTATTTGTTATATTATTTATACTTTTCTGTATGATTGAAATATTTTGAAATTTAAAACAAAGTTTAAGATATGATGATGCTAATAATAGTGTTGGAGAAGCTGGGAGGGGGTGAAGGAAAGTAATTTCAATTTTAACCATATTGAGTTTGAGGTTTTGGTGAAGCTTACAAGTATACTTTCCGTAGATAGTTGGAAGTCTAATCGTAGAGAGGGGGAAAGAATTCATCACTTAAAATTTAAGAGTGGACCCATGTATAGTTGGAGGCTGAAATTATGAGTCAAGAGAGAGAAAGGGGGTGGATTATTGAAAAACATCCACAGTTAAATGGTGGGAAAAAGAGAATCACTGAAGGAAATGGAATAAAAAGGAAATTTCTTTATGGTTCTCCATTTTTCTCATCTCTCTTTTAATGGACTAAATGAGCTCTAATTTCCCTTCAGTTCTATACTTTTTAAATTCTAGGAAAGAAAAAACTATGAGAGCATCATGGTTCAAAATCAAATTGGAAAGTTTTCAGAAATAAGAGTAGTCAATAAAAACATACAGGGCATAGCTAAGGGCATCCACACTTCTCTCATTCTCCACCTTTCATTTCTCCTTCTATAGAGGCTAGTTTCCTGTTTTAGTTATTCCTTTCCTGCTCCAAGGACAGACTGTGAGCTCATTCTCTCTTAAGTAATGTTTCTTTGCCACCCACCCCTCGCTCGAGACAGAGTCTTGCTCTGTCACCCAGACTGGAGTGCAATGGTGCCATCTTGGCTCACTACAACCTCCACCTCCCGAGTTCAAGCAGTTCTCCTGCCTTAGCTTCCCGAGGAACTGAGATTACAGGCGCCTGCCACTGTGCCCAGCTAATTTTTTTTGTTGTTTGTTTGTTTGTTTTTGTATTTTTAGTAGAGACGGGGTTTCACCAGGCTGGTCTTGAACTCCTCACCTCGTAATCTGCCCGCCTCGACCTCTCAAAGCGCTGGGATTACAGGCATGAGCCACCACACCCGGCCTCATTTTTTATTTTAGTGAAGGTACATAGGGTAGTAAGGGAATTGAATCCCATGGAAAGCCGGGAAATGCTACCATTCAGGTTTTAAGGCAGCTTTAAGGGACCATGCTATCGTTTAGCCTCCTCCACAACCTGAGTTTTGCATTTCTACCATTCTTTCTCTTTTTCTCTTTGTCTGTCTTCTTACTCGCAGTTACTTCTTTCTTGCCAGACAGCATGGGTCAGCTTTAGGCTAAGGTCTGAGTCAGCCAACTCAGCAAACCATTAGAGTTTCATCTTGCAGTAACATATTGAACACAGTGCCTCAGATAGGGCCTCACCATAGCAACCAATGCTGGGTGATCCAGATCGGTACTTTTGTTCATGCCAAATGCTTGCAAATCTATGCATAGTCTTTCCTTACTTTTTCTGGTATGGCATGGATAATTCCTACTATTCATTTTGGGGTATAACTGATCCCTCCTCCCTCCACTATTTATGACTGTCATCCTTAGGCCCAAGCCACATTTGGACCTTGGTCACAGATCACGCTGAATATTGGGGTGGGTCACTGAGTTTTCCCAGCAGAAAGGAGCATCAGAAGAGAAGTGCTTCAAATAGGCCAGGCTGGCCAGGCATCCTAGGTCCTTGATTCTTCCCAGCTACTCCCCCTCCAATTGCCAGCATCCCAGTCTTTGTCAAACAGGACCTAAAATTGTGCTCGTGAATCTCCAGGATGGGTGAAATGTCAGCTGTTGTTGCAACTTGGCAGTATGTTTAATCATTCCTGAACGTAGTCTTCATGAGTGCTTTCAGCAGAAAGTGGTTCCTCTGTTTCCTTAACTCCCTCCAGCCACGCACTATGGGACCAGTATTTGTTGTTTTCCTAATGCACTATAAAAAATACCCACCCAATTCCACTATCCTTACATCTCCAAATGCATTGAACTTCTATAAATCAGCAACTAACTTTAACCGGCACACCAGCCATCTCCCATGGGTCAGCAGTGATAGGTTAAGTAACATCTTCCTCCCTGCAGACCATGAACTGCGGGCTTTCCACACTGGGTGGAGTGATCCTCCTTTGCCCCTCCTTGTTAAGGTGCTGCAGCCAATTGCACACCCCCTCTTGAGAGTTGCTTTTTGCAGCATCCTGGTGCTCATTTCTTCCTGCTAGGTTTTGAGTTGCAATGAACAGAGACTTAAAGGACCTCAAGTAGATAGGAGGTGGGAGATTTTAAATTGCATCTGGGTCAGAGAGAGTGACAGTCTAGAAATTACCTTCTTTGGGATTTTAGGCAGTTATACATCAGATCATCTGATCACACCCTCAATAACTAAACCATTCAATTCAGATAATTACTAAGTGTTCATTATGTGCGAGCCACATACATATTAGGAACACAGAGGTATCAAAACAGGCAAAATCTCTGCAGTCTTGGAATTTACATTCCAATGGGGAAAAGTATATGTGTGTATATGTATATACATACATGCATGATGTAGTCCATAGAAGGTGATAAGTGAAAAAAATAAAATCAGGAAAGAAGATAGAACGTGTGAGGGGTGTGTAATTTTAAATAGGGTGACCAGGCCTCACTGAGAAGTTGACATTTAAGCAAAGACTTGAAGGAAGTAAGGAATGAACCATATGTGTACTTGGTGGAAAGTATTTTAGACAGAAGGAACAGCAAAGACACAGAGACATGAGCAGGGAGGAAGGAGCCTTCTGTGGGGGCTGGAAATGTGTAATAGCTTGATCTGGTGGGGGTTTCACAGATGTATACATTTGTAAGAACTCATCAAGCTGTTTACTTGAGATTTGTGCACTCTAGGGCATGCATGTTATACCCTAATAAAAATGGGAGGAGAAAGAGAAGAAAAAGAAGAAGAAAGCAAGCTATCTATGAAGGGGGATAAGAGGAGGATGTAAGTAAAGAGGAAAGTGAAGCAAATTAGGTAAATGATGACTCAAGCCTGGGGAGATTTCAGCATACTTAAAGAGAGGGGTGTGTGAAACACTAGAGTGAAGAGCTCTTCATTGTACCTATAGGTATATACCCCTTTGTGTTCCTAATATTGATTGTATGTACTTTTTCTTATTTATTCCAAGATCAGTTTTGCTGTAGGTCTGTCTCTCTTACTGATTTTGTGATCTTATCATTTACCTCTGCTCTTATTTTTCCTTCTTCATTCTTTAGGTTGTTCTTTTTCTAGCCTTTTTAGTTGGGAGCTTAACTGTTTTGTTTTTAAATTTAGTCTTAAAAATTCATTGAATTTGTAAATTTGTATTTAAGAATGGCTTGAGCTGAACTTCACATGTGTGATACTACCTTTGTTGTTCAGTTTTAATTATTTTGTGATTTCCATTGTGGGTTCCTCTGTAAGCCATGAGTAGTTTGGTAGTATGTTTTTAAATTACTACATAAATAGTAATTTGTGGTACATGTGCTTTTGTGTTCTACGCGGGGAGATCATGTTTCCCTGTTGCTCTTCAGTGCCATATTGGTCTTAAACCGAGTGTCCATAACCGCCTCTGGATTCTCTGTTCTATTGGTCTGTTAGATATCCTCGTGCCAATTACTGTTTTGATTACTGTTGGACAAAGGTATTATGAACCCAAAAATTACAATAAATTCCCAGATACCCTCCTTTCACTCTTACCTCTTCCCAACATAGCACTCTCATTTGCCACAACCATACGAGGGGAAAAAGAGCCGGGGATGGTGGTAAAAGGAATTCTGCCAGAAAGGACAGCTTCCTATTTGCCTATTTATATATATATAAATATGCAGCCGCCACTCTGCTCCAGAAGGTTTGGGCCATGTCTGAATCCAGTGGGCCAAAGCTTTGGATTTGCCTAGAAAAATCAGAAGTCTGCATTTTATGTAAAATCTCCTAATTGTTAAGTATTATGAACTAACTTTAAAACGCCTTGCAAGCCAAATAAACATGTCTATAGGCCACATTCAGCCCCAGGTTTCCAGTCTGCTACCCTTATTAAAAGAGGGCTTGTCATTTGTTATTTGAAATGAGCTATAACCAGACTCCTTGGCCTCCTCCATGCCAAACTTTAAAAACTCTAAAATCTATGTTATGTGTTATTCTAGACTTTATGGAGCAGAGATAGACACTAACCATTTCTCACTCACTTATAAGGAGCTATAATTGGGTGCAAGCTTTAGGAGAATATATTTTCTACTTCAGTTAGCAAGTAAGGAAGGGAATAAAGGAAATCTCTGATAAGTAGATCTTTCCTAACTTGAGAGCATTCTGTTCCCTCAGAGTTCACTACTAATTCTATCCCTCTAACTTTTTATTATGAAAAATTTCAAACTTACAGAGAATTTGAGAGAATAGTACAGGGAACACCCTTGTGCCCCACACCTATATTCACTAAGGGCTTACTTTTTGCCATTATGTGTTTTATTTCTCTTTCTCTCTTGTGACACTTCACCCTTGAAATACACGTGTGCATCTCCTAAGAATAAGGACATTCTCCTTCATAACCACAATACCATTTTCTTATCTAAAAAAATTAATATTTCTATAATATCATCTCATATTCAGTACATATTTAAATTTCCCCAGTTGGTCAGACTGCCTTTTTTTTTTCTTTTTTTTTTTTTTTTTTTTTTTTGAGAGACAGGTTCTCGCTCTATTGCCCAGGCCGGAGTGCAGTTGCGCGATCATAACTCACTGCAGCCTTAAACACCTGGGATCAAGCAATCCTGTCTCCTCAGCCTTCCAGGTGGCTAGAACTGCAGATGCACACCACTACTCTTGGCTAAACTTTGAAAATATTTTTGTAGAGACGGGGTCTTACATTGCCCAAGCTGGTCTGGAGTTCCTGGCCTCAGCCAATCCTCCTGCCTCAGCCTCAGATCCCCAAGTGCTGGAATTACAGGCATGAGCCACACCACACCTGGCCAAAGACTGCCTTTTAAACCTGTTTTTTTAATAACAGAATTCTATGTAGGTTCACATTTACATATCTAGAAGTAAAATTATTCCATCATATGGCACTTGGTAGTTACATCTCTGGTCGTTTTAGTCCACACTGCACCTCCATTCACACATACCCCTACCCTTTTTTTTCCCATCATATTGACTTTTTAAAACCGCTTTCTTGAGGTATAATTCACTGTTACAGACTGAATTGTGTTCCCCCAAAATTTGTATATCAGAGTCCAAACCCCCAGTACCTCAGAATGTGACTGTATTTGGAGATAGAGTCTTTAAAGTGGTAATTAAGTTAAAGTGGGATCATAAGAGTGGGCCCTAATCCAGTAAGACTGGTGTCTGCCTCAAAGGAGATTAGAACATAGGTACAGAGGGAAGGCCATGTAAAGACATAGAGAAGACAGCCATCTACAAGGCTAGGAGAGAAGCCTTCAGAAGAACAACTCTACCGGCCGAGCGCGGTGGCTCACGCCTGTAATCCCAGCACTTTGGGAGGCCCAGGCAGGCAGATCATGAGGTCAGGAGATCAAGATCATCCTGGCTAACACGGTGAAACCCCGTCTCCACTAAAAATACAAAAAAATTAGCCGGGCGTGGTGGCAGGCAACTGTAGCCCCAGCTACTTGGGAGGCTGAGGGAGGAGAATGGTGTGAACCCAGGAGGCGGAGCTTGCAGTGAGCCGAGATCGCACCACTGCACTCCAGCCTGGGCAACAGAGCAAGACCCCATTTCCAGAAAAAAAAAAAAAAAAGAACAACTCTACCAACATCTTAATCTTAATTTTAGACTTCCAGCCTCCAGAACTTCAAGGAAATAAATTTCTGTTGTTTTAGCCACCTAGTCTGTGATACTTTGTCATATCATCCCTAGCAAACTAATGTGTTTACATACCATAAAATTTTCCCATTGTAAGGTGTAGTTATTTTTAGTAATTTATGCAGTTGTGCAGTGATCACCTAATCCAGTGTTAGAACATTACTAGGCTGGACGTCTGTAATCCCAGCACTTTGGGAGGCCAAGATGGGAAGATTGCTTGAGCCCAGGAGTTTGAGACCAGCCTTGGCAAAATAGACACCATCTATACAAAAGAAAAATGAAAAAGAAAGAAAGAAACAGATCTGAGTACTAGATGTGCTTGTTGCTACTGGGGATTCATTTCTTTCAGGTCCTCTCAGCTGGCATAGCACAGAAATTAATGTGCATGATCTGTGTATATACACATATTTATAAATATTTTTATATGTGACCACCTTTATATGAAGTTAAACATGTTTATATTAATGTCTCTCACTCTAGTCCATGACCACATTAATCATTCTAGCCTTCCCCCATTGCTTAGCTTTAAATTCGCTGTCCAAAAGTGAGAAATCTGGCTTGCACCATCTACTGTCCATTTACCTAATTGTTCATTTCCAGTATTCATGCATGGCAGTATCAGAATTGTTAACCTGTACCCTGTGAGGCACAACTTTATCAAATAGAGTACAGTGCTATGTGTACTTCCTTTTCCCTTTAGTCTTACACACTCCACTCATTTCCAAAGTTACCTAGGTCAGCACCTTTTCCTCCCACCCTCTTCAGTGAGATTGTTTCATACCTTTTTTTTTTCTTGAGATGAAATCTCGCTCTGTCGCCCAGGCTGGAGTGTAGTGGCGCAATTTTGGCTCACTGCAACCTCCACCTCCTGGGTTCAAGCAATTCTCTGCCTCAGTCTCCCAAGTAGCTGGGATTACAGGCGCCCGCCACCATGCCCGGCTAATTTTTGTGTATTTTCAGTAGAGACGGGTTTCACCATCTTGGCCAGGCTGGTCTTAAACTCTGGACCTCATGATCCACCTGCCTTGGCTTCCCAAGTGCTGGAATTACAGGCATGAGTCACTGTGCCTAGCCCATACCTTTTAATATAGGTAGATTGTCTTGTCACATTTTGCATTCCTACCTGAAATCCCCCAACCTCCTAATTTTTTTTAAGTTGCCCACATAAAGATTCACTCTTGATGCTGTTGAGTTCTGTAGGTTTTGGCAAATGTATAGTGTCATGTATCCACCATTACAGTATCACACAGAACAGTTTCACTGCTCTAAGGATCCTGTGTGTGTAACCTGTTCATTCCTTGCCCTCTTTCCCCTGAACCCACGGGAACCACTAATCATTTTACTGTTCTACAGTTGTGCCTTTTCTAGAATGTCATATAATTAGAATCATATAGACTGTAGCCTTTTCAGATTGGCTTCTTTCACTTAGCAGTAGGCCTTTAGGGTTCCACCATGTCTTTCCATGGCTTGTTGGCACATTTTTTTTTTAGTCAAGGAATAGTTCATCATATGGAGGTGCCATAATTTGTTTCTCCATTCACCTATTGAAGAACATCTTGATTGCTTCCGCTTTTTGGCAACTATGAATAAAGCTACTATAAACATTTGCAAGCAGGTTTTTTGTATGGACACAAGTTTTTAAATCTATTGAGTAAATAGGAGTGCTATTGCTCAATCCTGTAATAAGACTAAATTTAGCTTTATAAAAACTGCCAATATTTTCCAAAGTTGCTGTGTCATTTTCCATTTCCACCAGGAATGAATGAGAGTTTCTGTCACTTCCCATCCTCACCAGTATTTGAGAGTGTCTTTTTTTTTTATTTTAGCCATTCTAATAGGTATGTAGTTATATCATGTATTTTTCTCTTATCCTAAAATACATAACTCAGTACACACTGCATTATCAGTGAATCTTTATGAGAACCATCTCTCCACTCTTTGTCATTAGTTGGTTTGTTTTCAGGAAACAAAGCTTGATCTTTATGTAAGCCTAAGCAAACATGATTAAAAGATGAATTTGGCACTTTTTTCCCCTCTTCCATTAGCAAGAATTATTCAGTCAATTTACCATTTAATGATGGTTCTAGTCGCTCACACAGGAAAGATCAAAACAGGAAATCGTGATAGGTTTTTGAGTCTCTTTTCAGCAAACACTGTTCTCACAAATGGCATGGTCATATAATTGTAAACAACATGAAACATTAAGTTACAGGTGACCCCTTTCTATGCATAAATATTGCACACTAAGGTTAAGGTTTCAGCCAACTGGAATCTGCATTATTGTCAAATTAGCGTCATCCCCTTTGAGTCACTATGCTATATTTGTATGTAATATTGAATTAAAGCATTAGTTCTAAAATTGTTAAGAAAGGTTAAAATTTTTACAGGGACAGTAGCGTTAGAATTTGAATGTTTTTTGAAGCTGGAGAACTTGTGGTTGCTGAGGCTTGATATGGAAAACAGAAGCAAGAAATAGCCTATATAATTAGCAATGTTGTGTCCAAAGCTTTGATCACAATCTCTTTGAAAATCATGCTAGAGATCAGTATAAATTGGTGGGAAAGATTGCTCCCCGTGGCTGAAGCATGTTGCTTGAATAAATGCACTTCGGCCACTAGAGTTCATGTGGACATTAGTCCTCCCAAACCAGCATCCATGGAACGGGTTGCCAAGATTGAGTTTAATTTGCGTAAACAAAAAATCTGTTCGCCAGTTTTCAGTGAGATCACATAAACCAAAACATATAGCCTTACCTCAGCTAGAATTCTTCTTACCCTTCTTTTGTTGTTGAGTCGTGTTAGTTTTGCCTGAGTGTTTGGTCTGAAGAATGTTTGAATCTGTCTATTAATGTTGTTTTGATATAGTCCCTTTTTATCAGTATGAGCTTGATGGCTAAGGAAGCAGCCAATTAATTACACAAATACCTCCTTTAGTTCTGTGGAGAATACGAAGCAAGCAGGGGAGAGAAAAGAGACAATTATCTGAACTGATGTGACTGTTTTGTAAAGGTAAATGGACTGTAATTATGCCAGACTTCATGCTTTATTGCTCTATTTGACGTGACTTGCTGGAAAGATATCATTTCGTTTGGAAGATGGATTGTCCTTGTAATGTGTACAGGGTGAACCCTGCTGAAATCCATCCGCCCGCCGGTCTGCGCCCCATCACCATTTCTAAAGCACCCTACCCTCGTGGCAGTGTCCCAAAGGAAGGGGTTTCCATGGTAACCTCAATGGAGGCAGTCAGCTGACGTCTGGCACCGCCTGTGCTGGTGTGCGCTAGCCTGCTCACTCCCTCGGCCCTCCCTCAATCCTTTAAACTATATTTATTAGTTCTCTTTAATGGAAAGTATATAATCCCTTAATGTCAGACCCTGAGTGGCACTCAGCTTTATTAATTTATTTAGGTAATAAATTTACCTTCCTAATTAATTCTCAGCAGTCCTGGGAGCCGTATTATTTTGAACATCTTGCGCAATGTTTATAGTTCCGCGTGTTATAACAAAGAGAGTCACTTAGCAAAATTAGATATTTGGAAACCTCTCTTCTTAGAAAGAAAGTAATGTCTATATTATAGAGAAATTTAGAAAAATACAGGTGTCAAAGTTTCAGTTTAATTTTTCAAGAAATTTTTTTCTTATTCCGGTGGCATTGGCAATGAAACAATCTTTCCCCTGCCTCTTATCATTTATTTTTAGCACTCAATGACTTTATTATTGGATTTGAGTGAGCCACGTGGTTTTTAAAATACTTCTAAGAAATGTGACGACTAAGCCACATCCTCTCTCTTTTTTTTGTTAATAAGAGAGAAAGAAGTCAGAATTTCAGAGCTCCCCTATTGATGGTTTTCCTGACATGTGTTCAGAAGCAAACGCCTTTTGTTATGCTGGTTAGAGACAGCTGCTTATGACAAACACTACTAAGCAAACTGTTTTTTTTAAATGTGTTTTTCCTTACATGTGCAAAAATCTGACTAATAAGCAAACCGATTTATAATATCAAAAGTCACTGCTTTTGGGCACAAAGTAGAGTCCATTTTCATCAGTACTGTACTTGGAAATTCAATTTCATATGTAAAAGATGTCTCAAAGCAATGTCTGAAAGCACCAACCACTAGGACCAATTTACGACTCCTTTAAAAAGCTATCTTGTTAAAGAAACACAATGCCTTTTAAGAACTAAAATGTAAGCAAATTAGTACGGTACCACCTTAATTTATCCAGAGGTCAGATTGCTAGAAGCAAGATGGCTTTAAAACAAAGCCATACACGGAGATGTATATATTTTTTAAATCTCTACATTTGCAGAAATAGATGTCGCTAAGCTGAGGCAATAATAGGCTTTCTTTAGACAGCTGTCTTTATCAGAGCTCTCTTTTATTCAGTAAACATTTCGGAGCACCTCCCATGTGCTGTGCATTTGGCAGGCACTGGCAGTGCAAGCATACATCACATAGCCTCTGCCTACAAGCCTTGTGGACCCGTGGGAGAGGCAGGGAAGCCACCAGCCCGTCGGCACAGTGCCTAGGTTGCTCACTGTGGCAGCCCCGTAGATGCACAGCACAGTAATACCTTGCTGTCAAGAGAAAACTGGTGCTCAGAAAGGTGAAGCAATCTGCCCAGGTCACAGAGCTCACCAGGAGTGGAGCTGGGCTTCACCCTTTGTGTTTGTGACCTAGCCCTTAATCTCAAGTGTGTTTGACCTAGGCCAGTTCCAGCAGCCATCTGCACCTGCCCCTCCCTTTGACAGATGACACATGAAACTAAAATCCTATTTGGGGCCCAGAGCAGTGGCTCACACCTGTAACCCCAGCACTTTGGGAAGCTGAGGCAGGCAGATCACCTGAACTCAGGAGTTCAAGACCAGCCTGGGCAGCATAGTGAAACCCCATCTCTACAAAAAATACAAAAATTAGCCAGTAGTCCCAGCTACTCAGGAGGCTGAGGAAGGACAATTGCTTGAGCCCAGGAGGTGGAGGTTGCAGGGAGCCAAGATCACACCATTGCACTCTAGCCTAGGCAATAGAGCAAGACCCTATTTAAAAAAAAAAAAAAATCCTGTTTTAAGAGGAAAGAAATAACAGAACTAACATTCATCGCATGTGTCATGCCAGGTGTTTCTTAAATGATTTAACTAGACTATATCTCAATGATTGTAAGAATCCTGGGCAGGAAGTCTCATTTTATAGAGGAAGAAATAAATTCTCAGAGAAGTTGACCACTAGTGCAATGTTTCAGTGCAGGTTCTTCTAATCTCAAAGCCAGAGGTAGCCACAAAATTAGGTATCTTTCTACCTAACTTAATTGCCAAAGTTGCTCTCTTTCTCTCACTCATTTTCTTTATTTATCTATGTAAGTCTTTCTTACATTAATAATAGTTTTCTAAAATAGTTCGTCTTAACCTTTTGAGGATTAGTGACTTGTAGGCCCGCAGGAAACTGAATAATCAAGATGAGAATGTGTGTATTGGCCCTGGTCTGCATATCAGGAGCTCCAAAGGTATGTCATTAGGATACAAAAAAAGGCTGGGCACGGTGGCTCACGCCTGTAATCCCAACATTTTGGGAGGCCGAGGCAGGCAGATCACTTGAGTCCAGGAGTTCAAGACCAGCCTGGCCAACATGGTGAAACCCCATCTCTACTAAAAATACAAAAATTAGCTGGATATAGTGGCACGTGCCTGTAATCCCAGCTACTCAGGAGGCTGAGGCAAGAGAATCGCTCGAACCCGGGAGGTGGAGGTTGCAGTGAGCCAAGATCACAACATTGCACTCCAGCCTGGGCAACAAGAGCAAGACTCTATCTCAAAGAAAAAGAAAAAAGAAAAAAATATATATATATATGTATATACACACATATGTGTATATATAAAAGCAAAACAAGAAAAAGAAAATGTCTTCATTTCTTTTAAGGGAGAAAAAAACAGCACCTTTGAAGAGAGCTGTCACATTATACTTTTATTTGTACTGTTTGTTTCTTTCAATTGCAATCCTGCCTCCTCAAAGAAGAAAAGGTACTACAGTCTCAAGAAGACCAGGAAAAATATAGTGGTTTTACTGTTAACCTGCTATTTAGAAGATCTGATTTTTATTTTATTTAGTTTTCACTTTTAAAGCCAAATAAAAAGTGTTAGTATGTTGATAGTCTAACTCAGGGGTTCTCAACTTTAGCTGCACATTAGAATGACCTGGAGAGTTCCTAAAATTTCTGATACCCAGGTCATACTCCAGATCAATGAAATCAAATCTCTGCTGGTAGACCTAGGCATCAGCATGTGTTAAAGCTCTCCAGGCCTGCCAGGCGCAATGGTTAACACCTATAATCCCAGCACTGTGGGAAGCCAAAGTGGGAGGACCACTTGAGCCCAGGAGTTCAATACCAGCCTGGGCAACATAGCAAGACCCTGTCAACACACATAAAAAAAAAAAATTAAAGAAAAAATAAAATACAGCTCCCTAGGTGACTGCACTATGCAGCCAGAGATGAGAACCACTTATCTAACTATTCTGTTCCCCAAATTTTTTCACTTTTGTTGTTTTGGCTACTTCTTGGAAACATCTGTTAAAAGTTGGACTTGCCCCCAAATTCAATTCTGCCATTAGAGTTTTTTTTTTAATCACTTATGTATATGTGTGTGAGAGAGAGACAGAGACACACAAAGTGCTAAGGTCTGAATGTGTTCCCCAAAAATTCCTGTGTCAAAATCCTAACCCCCAAGGTGATGGAATTCGGAGATGAGACCTTTGGGAGGTTTCTACCCTCATCACGGGATTATCGACCTTATACAAGAGGCCCCAGAGAGACCCTCGCCCTCTTGCCATGTGAGGAGACTACGAGAAGTTGGTAGTCTGCAACCTAGACGAGGGCCACCAGCACCCTCATCTCGGACTTCTAGCTTCCAGAACTGTGAGGAGTCAATCTCTGTGGTTTATAAGCCACCAGTTTATGGTATTTTGTCATAGCCACCTAAATGGACTAAGACAGAGTTGGAGAGAGTGTGTGTTTTCTAGAAAGCCTCATGATCCCGTATCTGTATCAAAAAGTAAATTGTCTTTAAGTCACTGACCATGGTTTAATGTTTGAGGACAGTCTCATCAAAAGATTTTCCTTAAACAAGAGGAGCATAAGATAAAGAAATCATCTTATATTTGATGATTTTCATTCCTCATAGTGGACATCTGCATATATTGTCTCACTTGGCAACAACCCCCCACCCCCGCCACCACCACACACACACCACTGGGAGGTGACCTGTACTGGTCCTGGACTGTAGCCATTAAATAAATGAGTTTGGTTCTTTTGTTATTGGCTAAGGTCCAGAACAAACTTTCTTTACACAGAATTGTTATGATGAAGTTTTGCACTACAGGAGGAATCTGAATTTTTTAAATATAATAAACATTACAAGGGTTTCATTTTATTGTAATCATATCTAAGCATAGACCTCTTTACAGTGTGCCATGGTTAGAGGCATATCTACTGGGAGCAAGTAAAATTGACAGGCTTAGGGTCCTCTCTCCTGAGTTAGCTGAACTACTACTTTGGCTCCTATTGAGGGAGCAGCCATTCTGCTTCTTGGGAGCCACCTCTGATATCCGCCCTTACCATCCCCTCTAATAGCCTTTCACAAAGCTTGTTGAGTTGTAAAAATACCTTACATTGCATTTAAAGATCATTACACTATAAATGGTAAAGGACAAAAGAAAAATCACACCCCAGTGGGGTCTGGCAACACAGGTGTTAGGATATTTGGAAGCAGATGGGTGGTTGTTGAATTCATGCCCCATTTTAACAGTAGCACCCATCTCAGTTGAGTGTTGAGGCCCAAAATGAAGTGTATGAAATAATGCGAGGGAAGTCCTCAGCATCGTTCTTATCACATAGTCAAATGCTCCATAATTAGAAACTGCTCTTTGCCCCCTTGCAAACTGACAATCCCGTGCCTGTAGAAATCAGAGTCGGATGAAGTCAGCTTTCAGTGCCCTCACTGTCTAATCTTTGCTCTCAGTTTTCATTCCCCTGGAGTGTTCTTCCAGATAACTGAATGGCTTCCTCACTTCATTCAGGCATCTGCCCAATTATAACTTTAAAAGACTTGTTCAGAATGATACCCTCAACTCCATCTTATCCCTCTGTATGCCTTTACATACTTTATTCTTCTTCATAGGCCACATCACCACCTGTCACATTATTAGAGTTCTTTACAGTCTGGCTCCCCCACACCCCCATTAGAACATAGACTCCATGGGAGAATGGTCGGGGGCTCTCTTGTTCCCAGAACACTGCCTGCCATACAGTAGGTGTTCAATAAATGAGTGTTGATGGTTGAGCTGGAGAGGTCAAGACTGGTGACAGGAAAAGTAGTTAAGATGCTACTTCAGAAATTACAAGGACCTGAACTCAAGCAAGGACCATAAAGAGGGGGAGATGGGTTCAAGACCTGTTTATGTGCTAGAACAACAGGCCTTGGTGCTGGTGACTCACCAAGATAGGAAATACAGGAAAAGAAGCAGGGATGTGGTAGCAGAGTGTGCGAAAGTTCAGTCTCAGATGGGCTTCATTGAGGCAAGGCCCAACACACAGTCAAAGAGCAACCTAGGATGGAGACTGTCTTAGCATGGGGTGCTGTAACAAGAAACCACAGACCGCATGGCTTCAACAACAGGAATTTATTTTCCCAGTCTGGCTGGAAGTCCAAGATCAGGGTGCCAGCATGTTTGAGCTCTGGTGAGGGCTTTCCTTTCAGTTCACAGAGGACTGACTGCCTTCTCATTGTATCCTCACATGGGGAAGAAAGGAGGAAGCAGGTTCTGGCCTGTCTTTTCTTATAGAGACACTGATCCCAGCATGAGGGCTCCACCCTCATAACCTAATTACCTCCCATAGGCCCCACCTCCAAATACCATCACACTGGGGATTAGGGTTTAAACATATGAGAGGTTACAGACATTCAGTTCTTGAGCAGAGACATGGATTTGGAAGCCGTAGACAAGAGCGCGGGGAGGGGTATGAGGAGAGAAAGGGGAAAGTATCTGCAAGGTAACCAGTAAGAATGAAGCTTTTAAGGCTGTGATTAAGGGTTGGCTTTGATAAGGAACACACGGGAACCATCAGTCTCCTAAGCAGGGAGAACCTTTTGAATCCATCCATAGCTTTTACTCTGGCTTTCACACATTCAATAAATTCTATCATCTACCACCTGCCTGGTAGGTAGTAGGGAAATAAAGACAAGAAGATGCAGCTTCTGCTTGTCGTTTAGTGGGAGAGGCAAATGCAAACAAAAATAATCACAATGCAGCTTGTTAAATGCAAAAGCAGAGGTGAGCATGAAGTTCTATGAGGGTGCAGAAGATGGCAGAAATGGCTTTTCAGGACAAGGAAACGTTTGAGGAGGCTCATATGAACAGGTTGAGCATCCGTAATCCAAAATCCAAAACGCTCCAAATTCCAAAATTTTGGAGCACCCGTATGACACCACAAGCGAAAAATTCCACATCTGACCGCATGTGACAGGTTGCAGTGAAAACGCAGGCACACAGCACAGCTTATTCGATGTCCCCAAGGGAAAAATAAAATTACTTTCAGGTTATGTATATAAGATTTATAGGAAACATAGATGAATGTCATGTTTAGACTTGGGTTCCATCCCCAAGATATCTCGTTATATATATGCACCTATTCCAAAATCTGAATAAAATGCAAACTCTAAAACATTTCTGGTTCTAAGCACTTTGGACAAGGTATACTCAACGTGTATATGCAAATACTTGTGCATGTTTGCACTGGGCTCTCGTAGCTTTTTTCAGATTCTTAAAAGGAGTGTGTGCTCCACTGCTATTAACAATGCAGAGCAACCACTTTTAAGTGGCATGATGAGGTTTGTGTTCTTAGGAAGCTAATTCTGACAGCATTACAAATATATACCGAAGTGACAAGAGGCTGGTGAAATAAATACCATTTCAGTGGTTCTTGGAATAATCTCAACAGATAAAGTGACACCAGAAATGGAGAGAAGAGACAAGATGTAAGCGGTTTCTGAGTTATTCTTAATTAAGGTTAACATTTTTTGGAATATTTTCTATGAACCAGGCACTAGTTTAATTTTCTACCTGTATTACTTTAGATAATTTTTTCATCTTCCCTGTGAGGATGAAACCCCACTTGAAGGTGAAGAAACTGAGGCACGGAGCATTGATAGGGCTTATCTGAAGACATAAAGTCAGTAGGAGGTAGTGCCAAAATTGGAGCCCAGGCAGTGTGGCTCCAGAGCCTGTGCTGCCTCCCAGGTGAGAATGGATGAGTTGGGGAAATTGAAGCATTCTCTTTTGGGCTTGGGAGGTGGTATGGCTGGTGGCACTTTATTGAGATATGGCCCTGAGAAAAAAGAGTAGTAAGGGTAAGGTGATGAGTGTCATTTTGTCCAGGTCAAATATGTAGTCCCCGTGGGCTCTCCAGGAGACTCCTGTTTGTGCTTTCCCTAGACAGGCAGAAATGCCCTTCTGAAGCTCCAGAGAAAGGTCTAAGCGTGACATGCACGTTTGAGAATTATCAGCATTTTAAAGAGGGAAACTTGCAGTCTCTTCTCTCCAACTGTCGTTCCCATTGTCCAGCCTGTGTTGTTTGCTTCCGGCTCCTCCCCTACATCAGAAACCCTCGAAGGTGAAACTACATTTCTGATTTGTTTGGGGCATTGTCTAGAATAAGAAGTTGGGCCTTCCAGTTCTGAACAAAATGGAAGAGATGCATTTCTCCCTTCCTGTCTCACTAAATACAGCTAAAAACCCTAGACATTATATCATAAAACAAATGTAAGGAGCTTCTGAATGCTGGAGAGAGAAAGTGGACCAGCTAGGGACCTCAGGACTCCGGAGGAACTTGGCAGGGAGGGATTCCCTGGCTTTTCTTTTTGCCTCCTTTCTATGCCAGACTGGCTGCTGGAGAAGCCCGCCATCCAGAAGAACATCCAGAAGCACCAGCAGGCACAGAGAAGAGCCTGCTCTCTCTTGCCAAAAGTACAGGAAAGGGGTAGCCTAGCAAAACAGAATCATTTTTGACAATAAGCACCCTTCTCCAGAAAAGCACCAGGGGGAAAATATGGGTACCTCCAGCTCTCATCAGCAAAGGCCTAGTGAGAAGCCTAGCCCTCCACCCTCACCTGGCAGTAAAGAGGTACCCCTTTCCTGACCCTTCCCTGTTGGGGTGGTGTCGAGGAGGCTCAGTGGGGAACCAGCCTGCGGGTAATGAGGTACCCAACCCCTCTCAGTATGTCAGTGGAAGCAGAAGGACATGCCTAGGTTTCTACCCCCTCCTGGAGGCTATGAGGCACTTGTCCTACTCCCCACAAGAGCTGTGTCAATGGAAGCCATGTTGAGGGGCCTGGATTTCCACTCCCATCCAGCAGTAAAACATTTGTCCTCCCCTTCTGCTCCTGGCCCACTTTTAGTGGAAGCCTGCTAAAAGAGAAGATTTAAGTAAGATCCAGAGTCTCATAACACAATATCCAAAATGACCAGGATACAATAAGAAATCAGTCATCATATCTAAAATAGTTGTTAGTGTACACTGACTCAGAATGGGATAAGGAAAATAAGCCTAAAATGATGAGTGAATAATCTTTTTTTATTTTGCATCAAGAGGGTCATTAATTTGTAAGGCAAAAAAAATTCAATTAAAGACTAATAAGGAAAGCAACTTAATTAAGTTGGTATTTTAAGAGAGAGAAAAAAATAAATTTAAAATACATAATATAGAGCTTGATTCAATTAGTAAAACAATTAGCTTTGTAAAATAATAATTTGACTATCCAGGACCCAATTATTTAGTAGTTTTACCTAAATCAGTGGTTACGTGTGATTTGAATCACTTGGGGAGCTTTTACAAACTGCAGATGCCCAGCACAAACCAGACCAAATGTATCACAGTCTTCCCTGTGATTGTCATACACAGCCATGGTTGAGAGCCACTGGTCCAAATGAACCATAATCAGAAGGCAAATGGGAGGATGTTTATACCTCCCAAATAGGTGAGACAGAGTCAAAATAGATGGGACAGAGTTTGTGTTCTAAACTTTGTATGTTCTTTCCAAAGGGGCACCTTCTTGGGCCATTTGTCTTGCTTTATGTACCCTTGTGATGAATCTGATTATCTCCTTCCCCAGCCCGAAACAATAAATCTGAAGCAGTAATTAAAAGGAAGTCAGTCTCTTACAGGCAGGCATACTGATGGTTGCAATATATGAAAACTGAAAGAATAGGAAGACTCAGAGATTTAGTTCAGTTCCACTAGATGGCTTGGTATTAAAAACTGGTTGAAGTGATTTCTTGAGCTATGTCCTGAGAGCAGTCTGTTTGGAATTAAAATTGAATTTTTCGTGAAACTACTGAACTCCAGGTTACAAGATGAGCCCAGGAACTCAAACTGCCAGATATTCAGGCAATACCTGGCCTGTCTTAGATTTTAACAAAAAGAAGACAGTTGCCCATTTGGCTGATACCCATGAACCTAGTAGGTTCTAAACACCTTTCCAGTAAGGAATTTGATATTTAATGTAAATGTGAAAAAGCCAAATTTGCTTGCTACAAACAAGGTTCTTGCAACAAAAGGGAAAAATAACCAACCATTTAAATTAATGGAGTTGCGAGGCACCGTGACTCACGCCTGTAATCCCAGCACTTTGGGAGGCCGAGGCAGGTGAACCACTTGAAGTCAGGAGTTCGAGACCAGCCTGGCCAACATGGTGAAACCTTGTCTCTACTAAAAACACAAAAATTAGCCAGGTGTGGTGGCAGTCGCCTGTAATCCCAGCTACTCGGGAGGCTGAGGCAGGAGAATCACTTAAACCCAGGAGGTGGAGGTTGCGGTGAGCCAAGATCATGCCATTGCACTCCAGCCTGGGTGACAGAGCAAGACTCCATCTCAAAAAAAAAAAAAAAAGAAAAAATTAATTAATTAATTAATTAATGGAGGAGGCTTTGGGAGGCCCAACTTCCTGTGTGTCATTCTCTAGAGGAATTTGTATTTAATTTTGTTAAGTACAAAATCCATTGTGATGAGAACATTATGTGGGTTATAAATGTTCTTCTTGATGGTGCCCTTGATCCCTGTCAGGATGTGGAATATTGGGAAGAAGTTGAAGCTGAATGTGGAGATGTTTTATTTATTCAGTGCAGTGAGGTGAATTGGTGTTGGAAACTTATTGAAGAGTTTTGTGGAGTGGCTTTCATCAAGCTGTTAAAATCAAGGGTTGAAAGCCCTTGTCAATCAATGATATAAACTTAGCCCTTTTAATCAGTTGATTACAATTATTTTCCTTGACCTGAATAATGTTGATCAATAGTACTAGGCTCACAACAGGCACTTGGGAATAAAGTCGATTATACTGGTTTCAAGACAGTTTTTCATTACTGCTCAAGGCTCATGTTTTGTAGAAATAGGTTTTGTTTTACCATTAAAACAGCATGTGGCTCACACATACTGGTATGATGTTTGGATCATGTGATCCAGGCGTACAGTCACAGAGAGCCTAGTAGCCCTGAAGATGCATCTGTTTTAAGCATACTTACTAATTAACATTCACCATTAACAACTCTGAATCCCTGAGAAAGGAAGAGAATTTTATTCTGTTTCATGAAGTGGGAAAATATTTATAAATGTGGTATTTTTACTGTTTATTTGATGTGTTAAAATAATAACAAAAAAATTTTGAAAGTGACTGTTTGTGAAGGAATTAATTCTTAGTTATCCCAACCTATGCATTCTTTCCCTGATGCATTTACAAAATTAAGGTTTCTCTCTGTTATGGTCATATCTTCTTAGGTCAGTGATTCAGAATAGGCGGGCTGGGAGCAGTGGCTCACGCCTTTAATCCCAGCACTTTGGGAGGCTGAAGCGGGTGGATCACCTAAGGCCAAGAGTTCGAGACCAGCCTGGCCAACATGGTGAAACCCCATCTCTACTAGAAATATAAAAATTAGCTGAGCGTGGTGGCAGGGGCCTGTGATCTCAGCTGCTTAGGAGGCTGAGGCAGAAGGACTGCTGGAACCCGGGAGGCAGACATTGCAGTGAGCCAAGATCGTGCCACTGCACTCCAGCCCAGGCCAACAACAGACAACAGCGAAACTCCGTCTCAAAAAAAAAAAAAAGGGGGGGGGGCAAAGCAGGTGGCTTCTCTCTGCTCTGCAGTATCTGAGGCCTCAGCTGGGAAGACTTAAAGGCTAGGGGTGACTTAAGGGCTGGGGCTGGAATCATTTGAAGGCATGTCCACCGAGGTGACAGACACCTCAGTGGGGAGGACTCAGAGACTGAGACTGCTGACTGGAGAGCCTTATGAGGCCTTTTGGAGATGCTTGGCTTCCTCACAACATGGTGGCCTCAAGGTAGTCAGACTTCTTTATTGTTTTTATTAACTTTTTTTGAGACAGTCTGCTCTGTCACCCAGGCTACAGTACAGTGGCGTGATCTCAGCTCGGTGCAACCTCTGCCTCCCGGGTTCAAGCAATTCTCGTGCCTCAGCCTCCAGAATGGCTGGGACTATAGGCATGCGCTACTATGCCCAGCTAATTTTTGTATTTTTAATAGCAACAGCCACGTTGGCGAGCTTGGTCTTGAACACCCAGCCTCAGGTGATTCACCCAACGTGCTGGGATTACAGGCATGAGCCACCACGACTGGCTGGTAGTTGGACTTCTATGAGCTGACTTAGCGCTCAAAACATGAATGTCCCATTGAACAACGCAGAAGCTGCATTGCCTTTTATGAGCAGGCCTCAGAAGTCACACAGCTCCAATTCTGTTGCATTTTATTGGTCAAAAGCCAGTCATACGGTAAGCCTAGATTCAAGGGATGGGGACATAGACCCCTATCTTTCTATGGGAGGAGTGTCAAAAGTTTTGCAAACTTGTTTTAAGTCCTCCACTTTCTACCTGCTGGTTAAAAATTATTTTCATTACTCTGACTTAAAATGCACTTACCAGTCAAAGCGGGAGGGCCACTTGAGGCCTGGAGTTCAAGACCAGTCTGGGCAACACAGGAAGCCCTCATTTCTACCAAAAAAAAAAAAAAGTGTTTTTAATTAATTGGATGTGGTGGCACATGCCTGTAGTCCCAGCTGCTTGGGAGGCTGAGGCAGAGGATTGCTTGAGCCCAGGAGCCCAAGGTCTGAGCCATCATTGTACCACCACACTCCAGCCTGGGCAACAGAGTGAGACCCCGACTCGAAAAAATGAAGTAAAATAAAATAGAATGTGTTTACCCACTCGCAAGATGTCCCAGAAGTCTCATCTCCTTGTAATACCAGGTTTAAGGTCAAGGGCCAGGATTTCATCTAATTCAATCCAGGCGCCCTTCCTTAAGTAGAGTTCCTGCAATCTGAAGACCAACTAAAAGGAAAAGTAATCTGTCCCGCACCCATCAGCAATGGTGATCTAGGGATGGGATACCTCCCCCCCCCAACACTTCTATTCAAAGAGGAGGGGAATGGGGGTCACAAAACACTCACTGACCTTCTGTGTTTGCAACTAAGTAGCTTTCTTAGCTGCTTCCTGTCCACAAAAGGTTGGGGGCAGGGTGCAGAGCAGGGTGCAGAGCATGCATTTTGCCATGCCTATGTTGCTTTCAGTCCAGTCCTTTGAAATTTTGGTGGATTCACTGTGTATCAATTTGTAACCACTCCATTAGACAAAATCACATCCACAAATCTCTGCAAAATAAACTCTCCCATACCTTGGGCTCCTCGTGAGCTATTGTGGGACAAGACCCTTAAGATTCAGGAGCCCTGTTGTTTAAGGGATAGAATTTGTAAGGCATGCCCTAAAGATCTTTAGAGCCTCATTTAGCTGTCTGGAAGATACTATGAATGCCTTAGATCTTTCTGAGGTTTTAACAAAGGATTTTACAATCCCACTCTGGATTCGATCCATTGCCCTGAAACCATTTCTTAATTTGAGAATCATTTGCCATCTGGAGAAGCTGGGAATAAGAAACAGTTTTATTTTCAAGCCCTGCAATTGCAGGCTTCTTTATATTTCCTCTAATTTTTACATGAGAGCAGAACAGTTCTTTATTAAGGTCCTCTCTCTCCTCTCACGTTTTTTTCATAGACAGCAAGAAGAAGCCAGATGGCACTTTCAGTATTCTGTCTAGAAATCTCCTTATCTAGATCATCACATTGGTTGGGTACTTTTTCTGTTTTCTGCCTTCTCATAGGCAACAGGGTTGTCAAATTTTCTCCTGTTTAACGACCAAGGTCCCCTTTCTCCCTTTCCTCTGGCTGGGAGTAATCTTTTCCCTGTTTTCCTCAGGCCCTCACTGACCCCTCTTAAAGGCCTGCCATGGTTCCCCCAGCAGTCTCTGAGGACCTTTCCAGCTTCCACCCACTTCCCAAAGCCAGTGCCAACTATTTGGGATTATGTTACAGGAGCACCCCACTCCTGTTACAAATTTTTATTCCAATTACTATTGCTGTATAACAATCCATCCCAGACTTAGTGGAATGAAACGACCGCTACTTTATTATGTTCTTGGATTCTGTTGGTAAAGAATTTGAAAGAAGCGCTGTGAGGCCAGCATGCCTCTGCTCCACAATGTCTAGGGCCTCCGTTAGGAAGATTCAAAGTTGGGGGTTACTTGATAAATGAGAGTCGGAATCACTGGAGCCCTCATACACTCACTTGTCTGGCCCCAGGACTGTGACCAGAGCACCTGCACACGTCCCCTCTGAGAGGTTTGGCTGCCTCACGGCATGGCATCTTAAGACCATCAGCCTGCTTGCATGAGGGCTCTTGGCTCAAGCAATTTGTTGCTTTCAAGAGATACTTGCTTATAAAGGGATAAACTCTCAGTTATGCCACAGCTTCCATTATTTCCATCATGAGCCCACACAGCTGAGCTTCCTAAGTTATAGCTAGTTGAGGAGTAAGGAGAGAACAAGAGATGGGGAACTGGGAAGGGAGAAGGAGGGAGATTAGGAGAGACAGATGAACAGAACAGAGAAGGGTGAAAAGAAAGTCATCAGGTGTCCTGCAAAAAGCCAGAGCAAACTGTCTTCCAAGTTTCTGAATGGAAAACAGAATGAACAGAATGTTCTCCATCAAAGAGCAGCCAAATCAATTTGTTAATTGAGATCAAAAGAGCATAAACATTATCTCTGCAGTCTAATCAGAGAACAGAAGTTGAATAGGACATCCGAAAAGCCAAGTGTCTATGTCAAAATACAAGCAAACACCTGAAGAAATGAAGTGACCGCTACAATTTCATGAAAGTTCTTTGTGTGTCAGGCATAGCTTTGGATGGGGTGTCGGGGGCAGGGGTGTGGAAGGGCAGGGAGGTGGAGGGAATACCAAGAATGAAGTCTTTTAGAGGTGTATGTAGAGAGCAGTAACCAAAGAAGAGGAGAGATTCTCCAGGAGAGAAGATTGTGGAGCAGCTGCTACTGGGAGGAAGTTTGGAACAAAGATGCTCCAGAGTAAAAAATAAATAAATAAATAAATAAATAAAACTGATTATTATAGTGATGAAATAGCAGTAAATACATTTGAGTGTTTACCGTCTTACTATAAAATGAAGTACTGTTTTATATACCATGGTATACTGTAAAATAAAAACAATACAAATACAAAACTTCATACTTGGCTCAAAAAAGTGAAAGCCACCGAGCCTGACCCCAAGGAGATCATTCCAGTTGGACAAGCACACAGATAACACATAAATGTGACCTATTAATAAACTGAGGTATTTTTTTTTTTTTTTTTTTTTTTTGAGATGGAGTCTTGCTCTGTCGCCCAGGCTGGAGTGCAGTGGCGCTATCTCGGCTCACTGCAACCTCCACCTTCCTGGTTCATGCGATTCTCCTGCCCCAGCCTCCCGAGTAGCTGGGATTACAGGCACACACCACCACGCCCAGCTAATTTTTGTATTTTTAGTAGAGACGGAGTTTCACCATGTTGGCCAGGATGATCTCGATCTCCTGACCTCATGATCTGCCCGCCTTGGCCTCCAAAAGTGCTGGGATTGCAGGCGTGAGCCACTGTGCCCGGCCTATGTTGGGGTATTTCTTACAGTGAACCACCCTTACACTTGTGAATATACTCTCTCTCATGGTCATGGTGTTTATTTTGTTGTATCCAGTTTGTTAATTATTTTGGATTTTGCATCTATTTGTAAGTTACATTGATTTCTGGGTGTGTTTTTGTGTGTGAGAGAGATTCAGCAGGTTATGTTAGCGGGATAAATAAAATGAGTCAGTATGGTTTCTATCTTTTTCCATATTGTAGAGCGTTTAAGTATGATAGAAATTACCTGGGCCTATAACATAACCTGTGCCTAGTAAGAAGTAGGAGAGTGTTTTTCTGATAATATAAAAAAAACTTTTTGCTAGTTATAAATAGAAATTAATTGTTTTATCTTTCTTTAAGTCAATTTTACTAATTTATATTTTCCTATAAAATCATGCATTTCAGGCCTGGTGCAGTGGCTTACACCTGTAATAAACTGGTGTTTGTTACACCAGTAATTAAATTAAAATTTAAAATAAAATTAAAAACAGGTTTATTATACCTGTCATAAACTGGTGGTATTACAGGAGGCTGAGGTGGGAGGATCGCTTGAGCTCAGGAATTCATGACAGCCTGGGCAACACAACAAAACCCTGTCTCTACTAAAAATACAAAAACTAGCCAGGCGTGGTGACATGCACCTGTGGTCCCAGCTACGTGGGAGGCTGGGTGGGAAGATTGCTTGAGCCTGGGAGATAGAGGCTGCAGTGAGCCGAGATTGTGCCACTGCCCTCCAGCCTGGGCAATACAGCTAGACCCCATCTTAAAAAAAATTATGCATTTCATTAATATGAAATTACAATTACAAACGTTTTTTCTCTTGTAATTTCTTCCTCTTCTTTCTTCTTCTTCTTCTT
>NW_012104465.1:810333-826138 GCF_000951045.1 Mandrillus leucophaeus | reverse complement strand
CTCTGTCACCCAGCCTGGAATGCAGTGATGTGATCAGCTCACTGTAACCTCAAACTCCTGGGCTCAAGCAATCCTCCTGCCTCAGCCTCCTGAGTAGCTGGGGCTACAGGCACACACCACCACATCCAGCTAATTTTTTTTTAGCCAGGATTTTGCTATGTTGCCCAGGCTGGTCATGAACTCCCGGCCTCAAGTGATCCTCCTGTCTCAGCCTCCCAGAGTGCTGGGATTAGAGGCTTGAGCAACTGTTCCCGGCCTCTTGTAATTTCAAAAGTCAACACACCCTTTCTTAAATCCATTTCTCATTCCTAATGTTAAATATTTGTGGTTTTGCTTGTTTTTTCCTTGGTGAGACTCTGCCAAGGGTTTGGTCTGTTCAAAGAACCAGCTCTTTAATTTATTATGTATGTTGTTCTCATTCATAAACTTCTGCTTTTATCTTAATTAATTTTATAAACAGGGTATAGTTAAATTTTGTTTTTTACTTAAATCTATATAACCCCTCGCCCTCCAATAAAGGAGTTGTATCCTGTTCACATTTCTTACAGCAACTGGCGAAAAAACTTTTCTTAAATCTAATCATGTTATTTAAATGCTTTCTGTTTTTTATGCTCCCACGCTATTTCATTCTTTTTTCTGTTGCTGCATTGGTCAAGTTTTATTTATTCTCTTTTTACTAATGGTTAGAACCTTACACGTCCTTTTTCATCTTAATGATTACTGTTAAATATTTGAACTTATCTTTCCTAATTGATATCAAGAATAAAATGGATTTACTTATCTCCTCCTGTGAATTGTGGCAAAAGTAATATGAGTTTTCTTTTTGTTTTTGAGACGGAGTCTCGCTTCAGTGTCCAGGCTGGAGTGCAATGACACAATCTCGGCTCACTGCAACCTCTGCCTCCCAGATTCAAGCGATTTGCCTGCCCCAGCCTCCTGATTAGCTGGGACTGTAGGCACCCTCCACTACGACCAGCTAAATTTTGTATTTTTAGTAGAGGCGGGGTTTCACCCTGTTGGCCAGGCCAGTCTCAAACTCCTGACCTCAAGTGATCCTCCCGTCTTGGCCTCCCAAAGTGTTGGAATTACAGGCGTGAGCCACCACACCCAGCCAAGTTTTCTTTTTTAAAAAAGGATATAAACCTGAATTTTATTTTCCTATATAGATAACTTATTTTTGTATGCCTAGATACTTGAAGATTTTTTTCCTTTATTCTACAGGTCTAAAACTTCTCTGGGCTACACAGCCAGAAGATCCTCTAAGTTTGGCTGGTACCTGTGGTTCCTTTCTATCTAAAGACTGGGACGCTTTCTTCTATTATTCTTTAATTTTCTGCAGTATCTATTCAGTTACTGTAGTTTATCATATTTGTCTTTTGGAATTATTTCTCTTTCTAATATCGGTCTGTTTGCGCTTAGTTTGTAAATGAGAATTTGGATTAGAGATTTTCTTGTATGGTGAGCTCTGCTCTCCTGTGCTCATTCCATTGCAGAGGAGGAGAGGACATCTGCTCTGACTTCTCAGGCCGGCCTCCTCTTCCAGAACTGCTCAGCTCTTTACCTATCTAGTTGTATTCACTGTTTGGTCCTTCTTAGTAAGGAGAGGCTGGGAGAATTGAAATGGGTTGCAATCAGAGGCTCCGTTTGCCCTGTTCAAATCTTCAAGTCCAAAGAAGGGGAAGGCTTAGAATTATCACAGCATAGAAATCTCATAGATTAGGAGAAATAAGGAAGCAACGGGGGCAGGGGGAGCCTCGATAAGGAGTTTCCCTTTTGTTCGGAGAAACGCATCTATGTGTTATGGCTGCCCAAAGGCAATGAGGTAGTGACCCCGTCCCCAGCTGAGGTGTTTCACACAATACCTTCCATTTCCGTGGTGTTGTAAAGTTTTAAAATTATATTTTCAGTGTAAAGTTTTGCTGACATATTTTCATTTAGAGTGTAAGACACTTGAAGACGGAGGGTTTTTTTGCTTATTTACTTTTTGTACTCCAGAGTTGCTACTATTTGATCCTTATGACAACCCTGCAAGGTAGACAGGGCACCTGATGTTATCCTTATTTTGCAGAAAAGGGGACAGATGCCCCAGTAAATTAAATGAGTCACTCAAGATCACATGGCTGAATTGGGATTAACACCCAGGTCATCCTTAGTACACTAATCCCCACTTACCATCCTTTCTCCCAGATCTAAAGGGGACATTCTGGGTGCTGTTTATCCTGCCTTGGCGACAATAGGGACTTAATCTTTCATTATTTGTGTAGCAGAGCAAGTTAAGTGCTGTTTTCCCTCATTTCTTCTGAGATTGTGACACACTACTAGGCCTGGGCATACACATGAAGAATTCCCGCCCACAGCAGATAAAGCCACCCAGACAGTGAGGGAGAGGGAAGGGGAGGGAGAGAAGCCCACCCGCTGAGAAGGGGTGGTGGCCGAGAGCAGAGTCATTGGCTCCTGTCCTCTGGTCCAGGCAGCACCTAGGAAGGGATCCTCTATCCCTGTGGTTTCAGCATTCTTTGCCGAATCTGTCTCTTTTCCCTGAACCCCTGCAGCTAATGCTCCTGGGATAGACTGGCAGAGTTACTGCTGTTACCATTCTCATTTCATTAGGCTTTAATCAAGCTCTCCTGTGAAGTGCTACATCAGTTCAATTTTGAATTTCACATATAAAATAATCAAATGAGAGTGAAGCATGATAGACATAAGATTTTTTTTAAATGAAAATGATATTTTTAATTTAATCATATAAAAATCATCTGGATCCAGTACATCTAAGTGGCAGAGAGATTGCTATATTCTCTTACCAATGGCCTCAGAAAAGCCGATGATCCGCATTGGTTGGTGAATGATTTCCAATTTCTTTAATATTTTCCCTTCTCTCCTTTAAGCACTGACCCTGGCATTCTTTAAAATCAACCCAAGAACTCACCTCCTGTGAAAATGTATTCATGGGAATACTTATTTATAGAACCTGTGTTCATTTATACATGATACTTGAAAAACCTGGTGTGATGGAAAGAACATGAGTCCCCATCAGTCTGCAGGTCTGAGTTCTAGTTCCCGGGCCTACAGACAGGCTGAACTCCTTCAGTCTCAATTTCTGTCTGTAAAACATATAGGCATGGAACCAAGTGGCGTTCCAAATCTGTAAACTGTTAAGGTGTTTTTCTTCAGTTATTTGTTACTTATCTCTTCCTCTGATCCAACTGGATTGCGAATCCCCCAGGAACAGGGATCACATTCTCAGCATCTTCCCCACGTCTGTCCCTACCCCAGGCTGCCTGGCTGATAGCACCTGTGGTAGCCAGGTGATGGCACTTCGGTACTTTATGCAATAAAAGAACAGACCACAGAATGAGGAAATCACTCTGGCTTCTGCTTTATTGACCAAAGTAGAATATCTAGAGATCAAATCAGCCAGGGTGTGGAATTTTTTAAATTTATAGGCAATGAATATAATTTACTTGCATGGATGGCGGTGTACAGGTGTCTTGAGTCTTAGTATGGGCATAAATTTGTGTAACCACTGCCACAGTCGGGATACAGAGTAGTTCCATACCCCAAAAAACTCCCTTGTATTGGACTCCTCTTAACCCCAAACCCTGGCAACTACTGATCTGTTGTCCGTCCTTATCCTTTTATCTTCTAGAGAATATCATATAAATGGAGTCACACAGGCTGTAACCTTTCGAGACTGGCTGCTTTCATTCAACCATAATGCCTGTGAGATTTATCTGCGTTGTCGCCTCTCAGTACTTTGTATCATTAGTTTGTTCATTGCTGAGTAGCATTCCATTATTTAGATGTGCCACAGTTTGTTTATCCGTGCACACACTGCTGGATATTTGGGTCTTTTCCAGCTTTTATCGATTATTAATAGAGCTGCTATAAACATTCATGTATAAATTTTCATGTGAAGCTAGGTTTTTATTTCTCTTGGATACGTGCCTAGGAGTAAGATTGCTGGCTCATATGGTAATTTTCCATTTAATTTTTTTTGAGTTAACAACCACTGTTTCCACAGTGGCTGTACCATTTTACATTTTCACTAATAATGCATGCGAGTCCCACTTGTTCTGTGTCCTCACCAGCATTTAGTATTATCACTTTTTTGTTGTTGTAGTCTGTTTTGTTATTTTAACCATTCTGATGGGTTTGCAATGGTTCCCATTGCAGTTTTAGTTTGCATTTCCCTAATGGCTACTGATGTTGAGCACCCTTTCATGTACTTATTCAGTCCTATGCCTACTTTGATGAAATGATTTCAAATCTTTTATCCATCATTTTTTATTGAGTTGTTTACTGTCTTAAGTTTTAAGCGCTCTTTATAGATTCTAAATACAAATCTTTTATCAGATATATCTTTGCAGATATTTTCTACCAGTCTGTGGCTAGTCTTTTCACTCTCCCACCAGTGTCTTCCTTAGAATAAAAGTTTTAAATTTGATGAAGTTCAATTTATCAATTTTTTTGCTTTATGGGATTGTTTTGGTATCATTTCTAAGAAATCTTTGCCAACGCAAGGTCACAAAGATTTTCTTCTATGTTTTCTCCTAAAAGTTTTCTAGTTTACATTTTGCATTTAGATCTATAGTCCACTCTGAATTGTTTACGAGATGTGAGATTTAGGTAGACTTTTATTTCTGTTTGTATGGGAATGTCCAAATGTTCCAAGTTATCCAGATGCCAACATTATCCTTTCTTCATTGAATTGTCTTTGCACCCTTGTGAAAAAATTATTGGCCATATTCATGTGAGTCTGTTTCTGATCTATGTTTTTTTTTCCTTTCTAAATTATTGTCTTGATTAACATAGCTTTATACTAAGTATTAAAATCAGCGTCTGTGAGCCCTCCAACTTTATTCTTCATTTGCAAGACTGTTATGGCTATTCTAGTTCTTTTGCTTTTCCAAACACATTTTAGAATCTGCTTGTTGATATCTACAAAAAATCTTGCTGGGATTTTGGTTGGGATTTCATTAAATCTATAGATCAATATGGGAAAAATTGGTATCTTAAGAATTTGTGTTTTCTAGTCCCTGAGGATATTATTTCCCTTCATTTATTTAGGTTTTCTTTTATTCCTTTCATCAGCGTTTTAATTTAACTTGTTCAACATTTCGTAGTTTTCAACATGTAGGTCTTACAGATAGATGTTTTGTTAGATTTATATCTAAGTATTTTTGTTTTTGCAGTTGTTATAGATGGTTTTGTTTTTAAATTTTTGTTGCAAATTTTTCATTGCTAATACAGAAATATTTTTGTATGTCAGCCTTGTATCCTTTGACCTTACTAAATGCACTTATTAATTCTGGAAGCTATTTTGTGGATCCTTGGCATTTTCTAAGTAGGCGATCATGTAATCTCAAAATAGAGACATATGTTTCTTCCTTTTCAATCTGTATGCTTTTTAATTTTTTTTTTTTTCTGTGACACAGAGTCTTGCTCTGTCGCCCAGGCTGACGTGCAGTGACATGATGTCAACTCACTGCAACCTCCGCCTCCCAGGTTCAAGCGATTCTCCTGCCTCAGCCTCCTGAGTAGCTGGGATTACAGGCACCCGGCCACCACGCCTGGCTAATTTTTGTATTTTTAGTAGAGACAGGGTTTCACCATATTGGTCAGGCTGGTCTCAAACTCCTGACCTCAAGTGATCTACCCACCTCAGCCTCCCAAAGTGCTGGGATTACAGGCGTGAGCCACCGCGCCCAGCCGCTTTTTAATTTCTTTAACCTGCCTTGCTGCACTGGCTAGGGCTTCCAGTATAATGTTGCATAGCAGCAGTGACAGTGGAAATCCTTTCATTGCTCCCAATCTTAAGGGAAAACATTCAGTGCTTCTCCACCAAGTATGATGTTAGCTGTGCATGTTGTATATGTCATTTTATCAGGTTAAGTTCCCTTATAATCCTGGTTTGCTGAGAAATTTTTATCATGGATGGATGTTGAATTTTGTCAAGTACTTTTTCTGTGTCACTTGATACAATCATGTGGATTTTCTTTTTTGTCCTGTCATTTTATTCTGTCATTACCTTGATTAATTTTTGAATACTGAACTAACCTTGCATTTCTTAAACTCCACTTGGTCATATTGTATTATCGTTTTTATATATTGTTGGATTTAATTTGCTAATATTTTGTTGGCATCCGTTTTTACATCCATGTTTATAAAGGATATCAGTTTGTAGTTTTCTTGTACTGTTGTGTTTATTTTTGATATCAGAATAATGCCACCTTCAAAATGAGTTAAGAAGTATTCCCTTCTCTTCTATTTTCTAGAAGAAATATGGTGAATTGGTATTATTTCTTCTTTAAATGTTTGGTGGAATTCACTAGTGAAATCATCTGGGACTAGAATTTTCTTTTTCAAAATGTTTTTAAATATAAATCTAATTTCTTCAACAGATATAGAATTATTCAAGTTATTTCTTCTTGGAGAGTTTTACTATTTTGTGGCTCTAGAATAATTATTTGTTGTTGTTTTTGAGACGGAGTCTCACTCTGTCGCTAGGCTGGAGTGCAGTGACATGGTCGCAGCTCACGGCAACCTCTGCCTCCTGGGTTCAAGCAATTCTCCTGCCTCAGCCTCTCGAGTAGCTGGGACTACAGGCACATGCCGCCACGCCCGGCTAATTTTTGTGTGTGTGTGTTTTAGTAGAGATGGGGTTTCACCATGTTGCCCAGGCTGGTCTCAAACTCCTGAGCTCAGGCAGTCTGCCCGCCTTGGCCTCCCAAAGTGTTAGGATTACTGTGAGCCACCGCACCCTGTCGGAATTATTTGGTTTTAACTAAGTTGTTGAATAAGTTTTTGTACAGAGTTGGTCCAAATATTTTAATATTATCCTTTTAATGTCTGTGTGGTCTGTAGAGATGGCCCATCTTCCGTTCCTGATATTGATAATAAGGTCTTCCTTCTTTTTTTGTTTTGGGCTAGAGGTTTATCAATTTTATTGATCTTCTGAAAGAACCATCTCTGTTTCATTAATTTTTCTTTATTGTTTTTCTATTTCAAATTTTATTCATTTCTGCTCTTATCTTTATTATTTCCTTCCATCTGCTTGTTCCGTGAAACTGATAAAGATTAAAGTCAGGAGGGTCACTGAGCAAAACCCTTAGAAAATATATGGTGTTTTTTGTTGTTTTTAGGCATGGTGTCTTGTTATGTTGCCCAGGGTGGATTCAAACTCCAGGGCTCAAATGATCCTCCTGTTTCAGCCTCCCAAGTAGCTGGGACTACAAGCACATGCCACTGTGCCCAGCTCCAAAATGTATTTTTTAATTCATTCTTTTGAGAATGATCCTGATAGTTTTCCATGCATTTTCTCTTTGCAGTTGACTGGTCTGAGTGTCTCCAATGGAAAGGACCAACTTGTAGTGTTCCATACAAAAGACAACAAAGACCTCATTGTCTGCCTCTTCAGCAAACAGCCAACCCATGAGAGTCGAATTGGAGAACTTGTTGGAGTGCTGGTGAATCATTTCAAGAGGTAAAGTTTGATTTTTGTAACTAAGACACATTTTAAATCTATGAAATCTTTAATCATAATTATCACTGAGCTTGTTTTGTGCCAATTTTAATGTATTGAGCTATTTTTCTCCATAAAGACAACTTCAATCATCTGTTTCGCAGAAGGTAAAATTAGCATCCTAGCTTACTTTCAAGATTAGGGATGGTCCTCTACTTTTCCAGCCTCCAGCTGAACCATCAATGAGAGATTTCCCTAATGGTGATTTTTTTTTCCACTGCCGATCCAAATGTAATTAAATTCAAAAGACAGACAAATTACTTTATATTCTTCTCATCATAGCTTCTTATTTACCCCAAGTATAATCAGTTTGTGTGTCCACTATGACCATAAGCAAATTAGAAGGCAGATTTGGGATGGCATGCAAGTCCATGAAGACTACAAGAATTCCTGAGAGAGGCAGTAACCACTGCAAAAACGTGGAGTCATGATGGAACACAGCATAACCTGAGAAGTTCATAGTAAGCCCTGATGACACCTGGGGCAGGGGGGTGAACAATAATATAATAAATATAAACAGAGAGCAGGTCTTGAGGGTGACGGGGACCAGTGAATGGATAATTTTAAGCAGGGGAGTGATTTTGTCTGGTTATTTATTGGAGTTGTTTCAGAGGTTGGATTTCTCTTCCCATAAGGGGTCATGGATTGTTTGGGTGGGTATGTCTATCCAAAGTCAAGTGCTCTCTTTGTGGCATGCTGCCGTCACCTCCCCAACCCCACCTGCTGCTGGGAGAAGACCACTCATCAAAATCAGTGACTGAGAAATGATATAAGTGTAGTTCCTTTTTCTTCCTAAAAGACATTTCCTGAGTTCCTAAAATTAATCAAGCATTCTTATTAGTATGTTTTTCTTTTTTTTTCAGTTTAGATGTGACTTCTCTTTCTCTCAACAAACACATATTTGGAATCAGATGTCCACATATCTAATTCTATTGTGTTCATTTTGGCTGATAAATGTATAGAGCATCATTTTAGAGGTGGGCTGCACAGACCATTTATTTTATGTTATTATACCTTGCATTCTAGATCAAAGTGGATCTTTAAATATTTTCTATCATTAAATGCTTTTAGATGCTATAAGTAAAATAATACTTAATGGTCATTTGTGGGGGAAAAATAAGAAAGTAATTACCAAAAATAATAATAAACGCATAGGCTTTTGCAAATTCCTTTCCATCTGCCAAATAAATATAAAGCTAAGAAAATTTTTAAAAAGTTTAGAATGTGGCTGGGCACAGTGGCTCACCTCTGTAATCCCAGCACTTTGGGAGGCTGTGGCGGGCGGATCACGAGGTCAGGAGATCGAGACCATCCTGGCTAACATGGTGAAACCCTGCCTCTACTAGAAATACAAAAAATTAGCCGGACGTGGTGGCGGGTGCCTGTAGTCCCAGCTACTCGGGAGGCTGAGGCAGGAGAATGGCGTGAACCCGGAAGGCGGAGCTTGCAGTGAGCCGAGATTGCGCCAGTGCACTCCAGCCTGGGCGACAGAAGGAGACTCCGTCTCAAAAAATAAATAAATAAGTTTAGAATGTAAGGAAAAGACATAAAGAAGGCATCTCTGCGATAAATGTCTATAACTCAAATAAGCAAGCTTATTTTCCTGCTAATATTTATAGCAAAGTATGGAAAATTAAAGGAATTTTAATTTGTTATTCTTACTTTGGATACCAGTACTAATGGATGCAAGAGTTTTTGCCTGGGAAATTGAAGTATTTTATCTCTGTCTGGGTGCTTATTTAGCAAATTCTGATCTATTAAGTGCCTTCTACAGGTGATAGAAATATGTGAATCTGGAGGTAGATTTCATCAGTTGCTTTCTTTTCCTAGCTAGCAAATACATGCTGAGGTACATTTCCAGGCATATGCCCTCTATCTTTAATGTATGTAAGGATTTTTAATTTCTTTAAAATTTATAAATGTAAAGAGAAGACTCAAGGTGCTAGGATTTTTTTGGTTTTTTGTTTGTTTGTTTGTTTTTTATTTCTTGGTGTTTCTATCTTATGAATTAAGAGTGACGTGGAAATGAGAGATAAAATCTTGCCTCTCAGCCCCCAGAAAATCAGGCTTGAAATTTTGAGTTAGAGTTATAGTCATCAACTTACTATTGACTTTTTGAAGAAAGGTTAATTTGATTTTTTCTAGCTATTTTCCTTTATTGTCAAGTATCATATCATTGCCATGACATTGAAATTCACATTGTATTTTATAAGCATAATGTTGTGGCACATAATCTTATTTGTCCCTGAGTTAATTATGGAAATTCAAAGGTGAGAGGGAATTAACTTCAGACCAATTCTTTATCTTCTAGATAATTTCCCTAAAGTACATTCTGAGATGTTTTCTTGTCAGCAGTTGAGAGGAAAGGGCTCAAAACTTCCCAAGGCTGAGGAAAGAACCAGCTAAAAGGACCAGAGGGAACAGTGCCCAGCCTCACAAAGAGCCAGGGGTAGTTTCTGATCTAACAAGGCAGACTAAAGAACTTCGTCATTCACAGGGTAATTGGGTAGAGTACTCAGAAGGGTTTTGCCTCAGTAGGGGGGAATAATTGGCCCTAGAATAAATGCTGCTCTGGTACTGCCTAATAAGTCTTAAAAGCAAGACCCAAAAGGATCAAACTGCTTCCAAGTAACTTAGTTACGTCCTGAAACAAAGCTCACGTATATTTATAAAAATACAAAAATATCCGTCCCCAACAGGGAAAATTCACAATGTCTGACATCCAGTCAAAGATTACAGGCATGCAAATAGGAAAATACAGTCCATTATGAGGGGGAGAATCATCCCTTTGAAACCAACTGAGAACAGACAAAGATACTAGAATTAGCAGATACAGACATTGTAAGTCATTATAACTAGATTTCAGATGTTTATAAGTTAACTAGAGATACGGAAGATGTAAGAAAAAGACCCAAATCAAACTTCTAGATGAAAAATACACTGATGTTTGAAATATTCCATGGTTTAAAAAGGAAACAAAAAAAGACAAAGCCTCTCCTGGAATAAATTTTTCCTCATCACCATGAGCTGAAGCCAGACCTTTCCTGGCATTTCCTTTCACATGAATCTTGAAACGAAAACCAACTAAGTATAAATTAGTCTCTCTTTCACCTCCCGCAGTCTTGATTCAGTCTGGACCCATTATTTCTGCCTCTCCAAGTACACACCCACATATTTTATGTTTGCTAAACATTTGAAGACAATCTTTAATAAAGTACAGGCATACCTCGTCTTATTGTTCTTTGCCTTATTACACTTCACAGATATTGTGGTTTTTATAAATTGAAGGTTTGTGGCAACCCTACATTGAACAAGTCTATTAGCACCATTTTTCTAACAGCATATGCTCACTTTGTGTCTCTGGACACTGGAAGAAGATGCCATCTAGGACTTTCATAGCTAGAAAGGAGAAGGTCAATGCCTGGCTTCAAAGGCCAGGCTGACTCTTTTGTTAGGAGCTAACAAATTGCCACAGCAATTTTGATAATTCTCATAATATTTCAAAACTTTATATTGTTATTATGTGCTATGATGGTCTTTGATCAGTGATCTTTGTTATTACTGTAATCGTTTCAGGGCATCACAGACTGTACCCATGTAAGACAACAAACTTAATTGATCAATGTTGTGTGTGTTCTGAGTGCTCCACTGACCTCGTCCCTCTTCCTCTTCTCAGACTCCCCTATACCCTGAGATACAACAAGATTGAAATTAGGTCAGTTAATAACCCTACAATGGCTTTTAAATGTTTAAGAGAATGGGAGAGTTGCGCATCTCTCAGTTTAATTTAGAAACTAGAAATGAGCCAGGTATCATGGCTCATTCCTGTAATCCCAGGACTTTGGGAGGTTAAAATGGGAGGATTGCTTGAGGCCAGGAGTTCCAGACCAAGGTCTGTGCAACATAGTGAGACTCTATCTCTACAAAAAAATTTAAAAATCAAGTGTGGTGGCACACACCTGTAGTCCCAGCTACTTAGGAGGCTGAATTCAAGGTTGCAGTGAGCCATGATCGTGCCACTGCACTCCAACCTGGGTGACAGAACACGACCCTGTCTCAAAAAAGAAAAAAAAAAAAGGGAAAATAAAAAGCTAGAAGTGATTAAGCTTAGTGAGGGAAGGGCAGGTTGAAAGCTGAGATAGGCCAAAAGCTGGGCCTCTTTAATTTCCTTCAAGAACTTTTCCTTTGCATTCACAAAAGCCCAGTTGTGAATGCAAAGGAAAAGTTGTTGAAGGAAATTAAAAGTGCTACTGCAGTGAATACATGAATAATAAGAAAGTGAAACAGTCTTGCTGATATGGAGAAAGTTCGAGTGGTCTGGATAAAAGATCAAACCAGCCACAACATTCCCTTAAGCCAAAACCTAATGCAGAGCAAGGCCCTAAACTCTTCTTAAATTCTTTGAAGGTTGAGAGAGGTGAGGAAGCTGCAGAAGAAAAGTGGAAGCTAACAGAGGTTGGTTCATGAGGATTAAGAAAAGAAGACATCTCCATAACATAAAAATGCAAGGTGAAGCAGCAAGTGATGATGGAGAAGCTGTGGCAAGTTACTCAGAAGATCTAGCTAAGATAAGTGATTAAGGTGGCTACACGAAACAACAGATTTTCAATGCAGACAAAATAGCCTTATGCTGGAAGAAGATGCCGTCTAGGACATTCATAGCTAGAGAGGAAAAGGTCAATGCCTAGCTTCAAAGGACAGGCTGACTCTTTTGTTAGGAGCTAATGCAGCTAGTGTCTTTAAGTTGAAGCCAGTGCTCACAGACTGTTCCAAAAATCCCAGGGCCCTTAAAATTACACAAAATCTACTCTGCCTGTGCTCTATAAATGAAACACAAGGCCTGGATGACAGCCCATCTGTTTATAGCATAGTTTGCTCAATATTTTAAGCCCACTGTTGAGACCTGCTGCTCAGAAAAAAAAGATTCCTTTGCTACTCATTGACAATACATCTAGTTATCCAAGAGCACTGACGGAAATGTACAAGGTGATTAATGTTGTTCCCTTGCCTTCAAACACAGCATCTATTGTGCAGCCCATGGATAAAGAAGTAATTTCAACTTTCAAGCCTAATTATTTAAGAAACACATTTCATGGCCGGGCACAGTGGCTCATGCCTATACTCCCAACACTTTTGGAGGCCAAGGTGGGCTGATCACCTGAGGTCAGGAGTTTGAGACCAGCCTGGCCAACATGGCGAAACCCAAGCTCTACTAAAAATACAAAAATTAGCCGGGCATGGTGTCACGCACCTGTAATCCCAGCTACTCGGGATGCTGAGATAGGAGAATTGCTTGAATCTAGGAGGCGGAGGTTGCAGTGAGCCAAGATCACACCACTGCACTCTAGACTCTTTCTCAAAAAAAAAAAAAAAGAAAGAAAGAAAACACTTCATAAGGCCACAGCTGCCATAAATAGTGATTCCTCTGATGGATCTGGGCAAAGTAAACTGAAAACCTTCTGGAAAAGATTCATCATTCTAGATGCCACTAAGAACATTCGTGATTCATGGGAGGAGGTCAAAATATCAACACTAACAGAAGTTTGGAAAACGTTGATTCCAACTCTCGTGGATGACTTTGAGTGGTTCAGGACTTCATTGGAGGAAGTTATTGCAGATGTGGTAGAAATAGCAAGATAACTTGAATTGGAAGTGGAGCCTGAAGATGTCACTGAATTGCTGCAGTCTCACGATAAAACTTGAGTGGATGAGGAGTAGCTTCTTATGGAAGAGCAGAGAAAGTGGTTTCTTAAGATGGAATGTACACCTGATGAAGATGCTGTTAATATTGTTGAAATGATGACAAAGCATCTAAAATATTATATAAACTTAATTGATAAAGAAGTGACAGGGTTTGAGAGGACTGACTCCAATTTTGAAAGACATCCTATTATGGGTAAAATGCCTTCAAGCAGCATCGCATGCTATAGAGAAACCTTTCATGAAAGCAAGAGTCAGTCAATGTGGCAAACTTCATGGTTATCTTATTTAAAGAAATTGCCACAGCCACCCCGACCATCAGCAACCACCACGCTGATCAGTAAGCAGCCCTCAACATCAAGACAAGACCCTCCAGCAGCAAAAAGATTGCAGCTCACTGGAGACTCAGATGATCATGAATATTTTTAGCATTTTTTGTTCTTCTTTAATATCCACGTAATTAAAGGAGCACTCTCATTGGATTTAACTGAACATTAACCATCTTCTCTCTTATAGTTTGCTTATATTCTTTTTAAATCACACTTTCTTTATTGTTTTTCATTAAAGTATGTGCAGTATTTAGACATGATGCTATTGCATACTTAATAGACTACAGTATAATGTAAACAACTTTCATATGCACTGGAAAACCAAAAAAACACAAAACTTGTGTGACATGCTTTATTGTGGTATTTACTTTATTATGGTGGTCTGCAACTGAACCCAAAATATGTCTAGGTTATGCCTGTACCTTCCAAAAGGTGACATTAAGAATATGTAACAACCAGTATGGCTCAAGCACAGACCAGTCAGAAGAGACACCATCCAGAAACACCTGATACCAGCAAGTCCAGGCTGTATTCCACAAATCAAAAATTCCACCATGGGGTAGGAAGACCCAAAGTCAAATACATTTGGAATATGCTAATGAAGCCAAATGGGTTTCTTTTTTTTCCTTTTTGAAACAGAGTCTTACTGTGTTGCCCAGGCTGGAGTGCAGTGGTGCAATCTCGGCTCACTGCAACCTCCGCTTCATGTATTCAAGAAATTCTCGTACTTCAGTCTCCTGAGTAACTGGAAATGCAGGCATGTGCCACCATGCCCAGCTAATATTTGTGTTTTTAGTAGAGATGGGATGTGGCCATGTTGGTCAGGCTGGTCTCGAACTCCTGGCCTCAAGCAGTCCACCCGCCCTGACCCCCCAAAGTGCTGGGATTACAAGCGTGAGCCACTGTACCTGGCCCTAACAGGTTTCTTTACTGCAGTACCTCTCAGAGTCATTAACATGCTTTTGTTCATTGTAAATGCTACCAATACAAGAACAAGAGAATTCTATCTATATTGATATAAAACCTTTTCCAAATAAATAGGAAAAAAGGGCAAGGTACAGAATGGTGTGTGTACCATACCACCATTTGTGTAAAGAAGTTGAAACGAGATTTCTTTTTTTTTTTTATTCTACTTTAAGTTCTAGGGAACATGTGCACAACATGCAGGTTTGTTACATATGTAGACATGTGCCATGTTGGTGTGCTGCACCCATTAACTCATCATTTACATTAGGTATATCTCCTAATGCTATCCCTCCCCCCTCCCCGTACCCCACGACAGGCCCCGGTGTGTGTTGTTCCCCTTCCTGTGTCCAAGTGATCTCATTGTTCAATTCCCACCTATGAGTGAGAACATGCAGTGTTTGGTTTTTCGTCCTTACAATACTTTGCTGAGAATGATGGTTTCCAGCTTCATCCATGTCCCTACAAAGGACATGAACTCATCCTTTTTATGGCTGCATAGTATTCCATGGGTGTATATGTGCCACATTTTCTTAATCTAGTCCATCATTGATGGACATTTGGGTTGGTTCTAAGTCTTTGCTATTGTGAATAGTGCCGCAGTAAACATACATGTGCATGTGTCTTTATAGCAGCATGATATATAATCCTTTGTGTATATACCCAGTAATGGGATGGCTGGGTCAAATGGTATTTCTAGTTCTAGATCCTTGAGGAATCACCACACTGTCTTCCACAATGGTAGAATTAGTTTACAGTCCCACCAACAGTGTAAAAATGTTCCTATTTCTTCACACCCTCTCCAGCAGCTGTTGTTTCCTGACTTTTTAATGATTGCCATTCTAACTGGTGTGAGATGGTATATCATTGTGGTTTTGATTTGCATTTCTCTGATGGCCAGTGGTCATGAGCATTTTTTCATGCGTCTCTTGGCTGCATAAATGTCTTCTTTTGAGAAGTGTCTGTTCATATCCTTCGCCCACTTTTTGATGGAGTTGTTTGTGTTTTTCTTGTAAGTTTGTTTGAGTTCTTTATGGGTTCTGGATATTAGCCCTTTGTCAGATGAGTAGATTGCAAAAATTTTCTCCCATTCTATAGGTTGCCTTTTCACTCTGATGGTAGTTTCTTTTGCTGTGCAGAAACTCTTTAGTTTAATTAGAACCCATTTGTCAATTTTGGCTTTTGTTTCAACGGCTTTTGGTGTTTTAGACATGAAGTCCTTGCCCATGCCTATGTCCTGAATGGTATTGCCTAGGTTTTCTTCTAGGGTTTTTATGATTTTAGGTCT
>NW_012104465.1:808819-809677 GCF_000951045.1 Mandrillus leucophaeus | reverse complement strand
TATGCTGGATTACGTTTATTGATTTGTGTATGTTGAACTAGCCTTGCATCCCAGGGATGAAGCCCACTTGATCATGGTGGATAAGCTTTTTGATGAGCTGCTGGATTTGATTTCTAGTGTTTTATTGAGGATTTTTACATCAATGTTCATCAGGGATATTGGTCTAAAATTCTCTTTTTTTGTTGTATCTCTGCCAGGCTTTGGTGTCAGGATGATGCTGGCCTCATAGAATGAGTTAGGGAGGATTCCCTCTTTTTCTGTTAATTGGAATAGTTTTAGAAGGAATGGTACCAGCTCCTCCTTGTACCTCTGGTGGAGTTCAGCTGTGAATCTGTCTGGTCCTGGACTTTTTTGGTTGGTAGACTATTAATTATTGCCTCAATTTCAGAGCCTGTTACTGGTCTATTCAGGGATTCAACTTCTTCCTGTCCAGGAATTTATCCATTTCTTCTAGATTTTCTGGTTTATTTGCGTAGAGGTGTTTATAGTATTCTCTGATGGTAGTTTGTATTTCTGTGGGTTCGGTGGTGATGTCCCCTTTATCATTTTTTATTGTGTCTATTTGATTCTTCTTTCTTTTCTTTATTAGTCTTGCTAGCAGTCTATCAATTTTGTTGATCTTTTCAAAAAACCAGCTCCTGGATTCATTGATGTTTTTGAAGGGTTTTTTGTGTCTCTATCTCCTTCATTTCTGCTCTGTTCTTAGTTATTTCTTGCCTTCTGCTAGTTTTTGAATGTGTTTGTTCTTGCTTCTTTAGTTCTATTCATTGTGATGTTAGGGTGTCAATTTTAGATCTTTCCTGCTTTCTCTTGTGGGCATTTAGTGCTATAAATTTCCCTCTACACACTGCTTTAAAT
>NW_012104465.1:793616-808769 GCF_000951045.1 Mandrillus leucophaeus | reverse complement strand
ATATGAAATTCTGGGTTGAAAATTCTTTTATTTAAGAATGTTGAATATTGGCCCCTACTCTCTTCTGGCTTGTAGAGTTTCTGCCAAGAGATCCGCTGTTAGTCTGATGGGCTTCCCTTTGTGGGTAACCCAACCTTTCTGTCTGGCTGCCCTTAACATTTTTTCCTTCATTTCAACTTTGGTGAATCTGACAATTATGTGTCTTGGAGTTACTCTTCTTGGGGAGTATCTTTGTGGCATTCTCTGTGTTTCCTGAATCTGAGTGTTGGCCTGCCTTTCTACGCTAGGGAAGTTCTCCTGGATAATATCCTGCAGAGTGCTTTCCAACTTGGTTCCATTCTCCCCGTCACTTTCAAATACACCAATCAGACATAGATTTGGTCTTTTCACATAGTCCCATATTTCTTGGAGGCTTTGTTCATTTATTTTTAGTCTTTTTTCTCTAAACTTCTCTTCTTCATTTCATTCATTTGATCTTCAATCGCTGACACCCTTTCTTCCAGTTGATCGAATCAGCTACTGAAGCTTGTGCATTTGTCATGTAGTTCTTGTGCCATGGTTTTCAGCTCCATCAGGTCATTTAAGGACTTCTCTATACTGGTTGTTCTAGTTAGCCATTCGTCTAATCTTTTTTCAAGGTTTTTAGCTTCTTTGCGATGGGTTCATCCTTCCTCCTCTAGCTCGGAGAAGTTTGATCGTCTGAAGCCTTCTTCTCTCAACTCGTCAAAGTCATTCTCCATCCAGCTTTGTTCTGTTGCTGTCAAGGAGCTGTGTTCCTTTGGAGGGGGAGAGGCGCTCTGATTTTTAGAATTTTCAGCTTTTCTGCTCTGTTTTTTCCCCATCTTTGTGGTTTTATCTACCTTTAGTCTTTGATGATGGTGATGTGCAGATGGGGTTTTAGTGTGGATGTCCTTTCTGTTTGTTAGTTTTCCTTTGAACAGTCAGGACCCTCAGCTGCAGGTCTGTTGGAGTTTGTTGGAGGTCCACTCCAGACCCTGTTTGCCTGAGTATCAGCAGCGGAGGCTGCAGAACAACGAATATTGCTGAACAACAAATGTTGCTGCCTGATCGTTCCTCTGGAAGCTTCATCTCAGCAGGGTGCCCTACCGTGTGGGGTGTCAGTCTGCCCCTACTGGGGGGTGCCTCCCAGTTAGGCTACTTGGGGGTCAGGGACCCACTTGAGGAGGCAGTCTGTCCGTTCTCAGATCTCAAACTCCATGCTGGGAGAACCACTACTCTCTTCAAAGCTGTCAGACAGGGACATTTAAGTCTGCAGAGGTTTCTGCTGCCTTTTGTTCAACTACGCCCTGCTCCCAGAGGTGGAGTCTACAGAGGCAGGCAGGCCTCCTTGAGCTGTGGTGGGCTCCTTCCAGTTCGAGTTTCCCGGCTGCTTTGTTTACCTACTCAAGCCTCAGCAATGGCGGGCACCCCTCCCCCAGCCTCGCTGCCACCTTGCAGTTGGATCTCAGACTGCTGTGCTAGCAATGAGTGAGGCTCCGTGGGCGGGCGTTAGACCCTCCCAGCCAGGCGTGGGTTATAATCTCCTGGTGTGCCATTTGCTAAGGCCGTTGGAAAAGCACAGTATTAGGGTGGGAGTGACCCGATTTTCCAGGTGCTGTCTGTCACAGCTTCCCTTGGCTAGGAAAGGGAATTCCCTGACCCCTTGTGCTTCCCGGGTGAGGCGATGCCTCGCCCTGCTTCAGCTCACACTCGGTGGGCTGCACCCACTGTCCTGCACCCACTGTCCAACAAGCCCCAGTGAGATGAACCCGGTACCACAGTTGGAAATGCAGAAATCACCCGTCTTCTGTGTCACTCATGCTGGGAGCTGTAGACTGGAGCTGTTCCTATTCAGCCATCTTGGAACTGCCTCCTTTTTTTTTTTTTGAAACAGAGTCTCGCTCTGTTGCCCAGGCTGTAGTGGCACGGGCAACAGAGCGAGACTAGATAGTGGCACGATCTCTCACTGCAACCTCTGCCTTCCCAGGTTCAAGCAGTTCTCCTGCCTCAGCCTCCTGAGTAGCTGGGATTACAGGCACCCGCCACCACGCCTGGCTAATTTTTGTAGTTTTATTAGAGATGGGGTTTCACCATTTTGGCTAGGCTGGTCTTGAACTCCTGACCTCAGGTGATCCACCCACCTCGGCCTCCCAAAGTGCTGGGATTACAGGCGCCCGGCAAGAAGTTGAACCAAAAAATATCGATATCCGTCACTGGATAACTATATTATAGGTAAATATATATTTATATAGATAGATAGACATATAGTTATCTCCAAGTTTTTCTTACAAAAATGGTGATATGCTACACATACCATCTGTACCTTGCCTTTTTCTCCTACTAAACAATGTATAGATATAAGTACAGATAGGTATGTATACACACATGTGATTTTGTATAATACAGACTATATCTGGGAAGATATTCAGGAAATGGATAACAGTGCTTGTCTCTAGAGAGGGAACTGAGATACCTCAGTACAGGGAGAAAGAGGTAGGAGGGAGATTTATTTGTTGTTCATGGTAAACCTTCTGCGACCAATATATGTGTTACTGATCTAAACTTTTTTCATTTTAATAATTAGTGGCAGCTAGTTTTTAAGCATATCATAGGTGGCTCTGAATTCATTTTTATTTTCCTTTCCTGCTTAGAAAAGTAGAAAAGAACAGAAGAACTGTCCAAGTGAACAATCTCTCATAGCATTTCAATATCTTGAAACAATCCCAAATATAGCCTCTTGGAATATTATCTTTCTGTATGGTCTTGTTGTATATATCACATGAGCCTGAGGTGAGGTTTCTTTTTCTGTGGTTGTAGTGCCAGGGGTTTACAGAGGTTTTGAGTGTGACTGACTTTTGGTTTGCATTTCATTCTCAGCAGCAGCTACCTGCTGGTACTGAGCTTTTCTGCCCGCTACTAAACAGATGGTCTCATGTTGGCTGCCCTAACTATGAAATCACCAGAAACTCTGCAGTATTAAGCTGTCAAAGGACCCATCTGCCCTAAGCAGCTGTCCAGGCATTTGCCTGTCTGGATGCTGGAAACCTCAGTATAACTCCAATTGCAGGCATTAAAATTTCTTATTTTTCCTGTTCTCTTTCTGTGGATGAAAGCCAGAAATCAATGCCATCTGCTGCTTGTTCTTCTTTAATATCTGCTTAATTAAAGGAGCACTGTTACTGGATTTAACTGAACATTCGACCAGCTACTCAGTTGCAGTTTGTGTATGTTCTTTTTAACTCACACTTAGAGCCGTGGGGAGACCCACACTGATAAGCAGGCCAGCAGTTGGTGGCTGCACATTGCTGTCACTGCCAACACAGTATAGGTGAGGAGCCGGGGAGGTGAGGCCTCAGGACAAGAGGTGAAGGAAGCAGAGGATGGGGCCACCTCCCAAAGGTCTCAGCACCTGGCACTCCCCGTCCAGCACGGCTGCTGCTCACGCCTTCTGCTGCTCCTGCAGTGAGGCTCCTCTGCCCCGACCCTGAATACTCATTTCCATGGCCCTTGGTCTGTGTTCCCAGACTCTCTTTGAATGTCTGGCCACTATAAATATAGTTTATATTCCATAAGCAAAATAAAGGTATGCCATGTCATTTGCCAGCTATGGTTGATTAAATTTTGGTCCATCAAATTTAGGGTATTTGAGCTATTTAAAATAATTATTGAAGGCACCTGATTTATGGGAGACAGAAAAGTGAGTGGCCACAGTTCACTCTCTTCTGCCTTCCAGTAGAGATACACGTGAAAACACAGGAAGCAAAGCCAGCTTTCTATAGTGCTGGAAACTAGAAAATATGACTCAATCCTGGACCTACCGAGAGGGGCGTCCTTCACCCCTGCTCATGTATCGCCTCACCAAGTCTTCCCTGACTGTCCTATGGAGAATAGCAATTCATCCTGTCCCACCACTCCCTGTCCTCAAATCCCCCTAATCTTTCCCCATGGGTGTCATCTCCACCTGACATGCTGTATCTTTACTTGTGTGTTGTATATATTCCAACTGGAATACAAGCTTTATGTAAGCAGAGACTTTATTTATATTGTTCCCTGCAGTTTCCCTAGTGCCCAAAACAGTGCCTGGCACACAGAAGGTTCCCTGTAAATAACTGTTGAATATGCATTGTTAAACAGAATTGCTTACTGATAGGCCCCACTCATGGTGGGATGCTTCTAGCCCTTCCTACTGATAGATGCACCTTGCCCACCAGAAGATGTTAACTCAATCCTTCTCCTGCGTGAAAGAAAGGAAAAATTCTTCTAATAGTTTCCTTCCCTTTATGAATACCTCTTTTCCTTTTTTTATTTTTCTAACTGATACAATGATTATACATATTTATGGGATACAGTGATATTTTGATACCTGTATACAAGGTATGATGATCAAATCAAGGTAATTAGCATATCTGTCACCTCAGACATTTATCATTTCATTAGGAACATTGAAAATCCTCTCTTCTAGCTATTTGAAAATATACAATAAATTGTTAATTGTGACCGATTATAGATAGGATTACAGATACAGGGTTCTATATTCAGCCTGCAGTGCTAGAGAACACTAGAACTCATTCCTTCTATCTGGCTGTAATTTTATATCCGTTAACCAACCTCTGGCTATCCCTGCCACTTGCCAGCCCTCATACCACCATATGGATGTCTCTTTTCTTGACTGATTCCGGGATTACAGCTCTAAGCAATGTAATACATGTGGGACAGAAGGGAGGAGGCATTTCAAGATATTAAATCAGCAACTAAAAGGGCTGTGGGCTGGAAGAGCCATGAGTATGCTGAATGCTGCGGGCTGCAGCTTTCCATTCACTTTTCTTTAACAACTACAGAATTAGAAATAATTTCAGACTCTCCTTGTCAGTGAGCTGACAAGGAAGCAGGATGTAGGAATTCCTGCTCAGATCAGCAGTTTCATAATAAGCAGAAGACTTTGAAACCACAACTAGAGTCTGCACACCAGCCAGCTCTCCAGCTTAAAAACTGATAAATGATTTTGGCTACAAACAGGTGGGCTGTAAGAAGGAGCCCCGAAAAACCCATATGCCCCTTTATGTAAGAAACCAAAACTACATAGATGTCTCCTTAGTTGGGAGGCCTATAAAGGAAGATATTAACAGTAAGAGAGATATAGATATTATAAGACTTGAAAAGCCTATTTCTGAAAAGGCCAATAACATAAAATTTATATTACAGAAACCATCTGCTTATACTCTGCATAAAATTCAAGAAAGCATAGATTCTACATAAACAGGCCCAAGATTACATGGCAGACTGAGACGAAGAGTGTGCTGGCTGAGAAACAAACAAAAGTATTCAATTATTTGAATGAATTAAGGAAAGATATTTTAAAATGTAAATCAACATTAAAATCTGAAAGTGGCACAGTTGATATTGAAGAAAATAGAATTGATGTGAAAGGAAAGTTTGAAGTCTCTCAGTGTGCACAATTTACTGTTATAATGGGCATCATGTTATCTTTCTTAGCAATACACAAAATAAGGGTACATCTTACAGAGACAGCATCTTATATTCAATAAAGTATGGTAATTTAAAACATACAAAAAGAAAATATGTCTGTACTGAATGCACCTTTTCTGAAGCTCCAGAGAACCTACTTTGTTATCATGATGACCTTTTTTAATTTCAAGGGTTAACTATATATATATGTGTGTGTAATTTTCCAGCTTAAAAGCTGAGAAATGATTTTGGCTACAAACAAGTGGGCCACAAGAAGGAGCCCCGAAGAGTCCATATGCCCCTTTATGTAAGAACACCAAGACTGGTGTCCTTTTAATATATATAACTTTTTTTTTTTTTTTTTTTTTTTTTTGTGAGACGGAGTCTCACACTGTTGCCCGGGCTGGAGTGCAGTGGCACGATCTCGGCTCACTGCAACCTGTGCCTGCCAAGTTCACACAATTCTCCTGCCTCCGCCTCCCAGGTAGCTGGGATTACAGGCATGCGCCACTGCGCCCGGCTAGTTTTTTGTATTTTTAGTAGAGACGGGGTTTCACTATGTCGGCCAGACTGGTCTCGAACTCCTGACCTCATGATCCGCCCACCTCAACCTCCCAAAGTGCTGGGATTACAGGCATGAGCCACCGTGCCCAGCCAATATATATAACTCTTAATATATATAACTCTCCTTTTATATATAATTATGTATATAGTTAATCCTTGAAATTACAAAGTATGTATTAAAGACACAGACCTGGGAGTGGAATGAGATTCTCTTACAAAGGAACAAAAATTAGGATTCCCTCCATCTTCTGTACTGCAGCAGTAAATGCTAGAATCCTGTGGAGCAACATCTTTAGTCTTCTAAGGAGAAAAGGTTAGAGAGCAAAAATTATATGCCCAACCAAGTTGTCATTTGTGTTTATCAGGCAAACGAGCCTCAGAAAGCCTGCTACTGGGGCTCTTTGGAAGAGAAACAGCTATGATCCAGGAGTCAAATGCTGTCACAGTCTCCATCTCTCATCTACACATCTCTTGTCTTACCAGCTTCACTCTCCTGTAATGGTGGCTTCCACATGGCTGGAAACTCTATATCTCCTTTTCCAGCTTTGCCACCAGTGGGAAATTAAAAGAAAGTTCCCTGGGCTGTTGTCCTAAAACCCACTGTTCCCACTGACTCAATAACTGTGGCCAGAATAATGATTGTCATGGCATGGGTAAGACGCCTATCCCAGTGACAGTCACTTTGGCCAAAGAAGTGGTGTCTTCCAAGAACATGGAAGTCTCCAGGAAAACCTGAGGAAGAGCATGTTTTGGAAGAGAGCGAGGCAGAGTGGGGTGGTAGTGACTGGGGACAAAGTGTACGGGGCCAGCATTTCCCGAAAGGAGCGGAAGTGATACACGGTCTTGGGCAAGAAAAACAAATGGTATCACATTGTTTTTAACTGCAAAAACATAACAAACCATATAAAAGTTCATCAAAACAAACAGGGTTAAGTACGTCATGGTATTTCCATAAAATTGAGAAGCATGCAGCCATGAAAAAGACAGTGACAGTCTTTCTTTATCAGGGCTCCTTAAAGTGTGGGCTCCATTCTGCATTAGAATCACCTGAAGGTGTTTTTTCCAAAAAGCAACTCCCCGGGCCCATCCCAGGCCCTCTAAATCAGACTCTCCAGGAACCTACATGCCTCGTAAGCTACCCAGGTGATCCCTATGCTGAAGCTTGACAGCCACTGGTTTCATGAACTGACATATAAAATGGCCAGAAGGAGCACATCATGTTTTGGCATGGCCAATTTGCTGATGCCATTGTGATGAAAGCGGGTTTTTTTTTTTAATGAAATCACCAAAGATTCATGTTTTTGAAATTGCTGACAAGTGCAAAAGAAACATTCCCTACTGCCCCAGTGAATACAGGTGGGGTGGAAAGAGGGCTGAGGCTCAGAGAAAAGGGGTAAAAAAGGAATGGAGAGTAGAAATGAGTGGAGGATTACAAAGAAATCACACAGAACCAGGATCCTGTTTACCACATCCAGTTGTCCTAGACAGAGCCGCCTGTCATTCCAAGCAATGGTTTTTAATTACCCTAAGAAGTTCACAGTGAGGGCCCACCTGCCCACTTCCAGCTAGGAAACCCCACCTGTGAAGAGCAGGCTTCCACATAATGAACTTAACCTATTTATATACACTCAGCCCACCTGCTATACACAAAAGAGTGCGGAGAGAAATCTTAAAAGGTTTTCAGTGTGACTAAGCTGGGAAAAATCAAACAGTGTTAAAATGTAACAGCTGTTGTGTACTGTGAGCGGTCTACTGACTTTCCATCTCTCCCCGTGCACTGTGCCCATCTGCACTGAGAAGCAGCTGCCCTTGGGCAAAGCTCACCAAGAGGATGTGCAGGGGCACAGTCGTCCTCAGCTTTACCTGCTTTGATGACAGGAGATTTTCTGGGGATTTTTGTGCAGATCAGAGATTCTTATTTGCTTTGTGACATGTTCATCATTGCCTTTTATGATGAAAGATTGAATCCAAAAATACTGGAAAACTGATCTTTTCAGCATTTCCACAGCTAGCTATTGTACCTGTAGAGTAATCATATTACTTTTTAAAGGCCATAGCTCTAAACTTCACAATATATGTTAAAACAGAGATCTTCCTGTGAGGTATTCATGTATTCACCAAATGATTAGTGAATAATACCCTGGTTCGTGCTGTTGGAATTTTTTTCTAAATTGAATGTCAGATATAACTCTTCAACTTAATGCGATTTTTAAAAAGCTCTCTTAATGTGTTTATTTCAGGTCTTAGCAGCTATACTGGAATCAGGAGTTTATATAAGCATAATATAGTCAGTGAAGTGTTTTATCTGCGACAAACACTGTTCTGTTTTTATACCATCATTCAGCATGCATTCACTGAGCACCCATCACAGGTCAGGCTACGGGTGGTAGGAGGGATACCAAGAAGAACCCTGCAGTCCTTTCCGTTCAAACAACTCTGAATCCCATGAAAAGACAGCATGTACATTATACTGCCCAGTACGTACTATAATAAAACCATGGACAAAGGCCGTGGAAACACAGGGGATAAACCAGCCCCCTTTGCCTGCCAGAGTCAGGAGATCCCTGGCAGAGCAAATGATCACCCAGTTGGGTCTTCAAGTCTAGTTGGAGGTTATCAGCTTGGGGATGAGGTGAGATTTTCCCCAGAGAAGGGAGCAGAATATGCAGAAACTTGGTGGAGCTGGTACACTGGGAGAATTGGATGATTGCAGGGGACCAAAGGGGCTGTAGCAAGAAATGAGACTGGAAAAATAAGTAGAAGCTTATAAAAGCCCATGCCAATGAATTTGTGTAGCAGGACGAGCCACAGACAAGAACCCCTCAGACACCGAGTTGTAGAAGGAGAGGGCTTTTTTCAGCTGACAGCATCGGCAGACTCACGTCTCCAAAAACCAAGCTTCCCGAGTGAGCAATTCCTGTCCGTTTTAAGGGCTCACAACTCTAAGGGGGCCCACGTGAGAGGGTCGTGATCGATTGAGCAAGCGTGGGGTACGTGACTGGGGGCTGCGTGCACCGGTAATTAGAATGGAACAGGACAGGGATGTTCACGATGCTTTTCCATGCAATGTCTGGAATCCATAGATAACACAAGCAGTCAGGTCAGAGGCTGATCTTTAACTACCAGGCCCAGGGCACAGTGCTGGGCCATCTGCCTGTGGATTACATTTCTGCCTTTTAGTTTTTACTTCTTTCTTTGGAGGCAGAAATTAGGCATAAGACAATATGAGGGGTGGTCTCCTCCCTTATTTGAACTTTAACATATAAGTAATGGGGAGAAATAAATATAAAAATATAAAACTGCCCAACAAGACAAAGCCTGATGACACAGCTATCGCCTTGCCCGGACATGCTCAAGAATGCAAAATAATTGTTCACTTAAGGGAAGTGGGAACTTGAGGAACACTAGTTGATATGTAATACATCTGTGGGCCCCACATGCCAAAAAAGTTAATTGAACAGAGAAAGAGCTAGCAAGAGAGACGTTACAAAGGCAGATGTGAGAAACCTCAGTAATAAAACCAGGAATCAAAAATCGTCATGGAGTAAAAACTATAACAAAATTCTTTAGCTTTTGTAGCTCCCCTGAAATTTGTTATTTTGCCACCCCTATAGTAATTAGCAATAAAAATCCCTAGAATGAGAAGGACCTAGATTTTTGCCTTCAGGGACAGCAAGGAAGCAAGAAGTTAAAGAAGCTTCCTCCTGTTCTACAGCCATTCATAGGGGGAGAAGATTCTCAAGGGACAGTATGAATGATGGTAATGTTAAATTGGGGAGGAGGCGGAGCTTGGGTGTGGGAGCACTTATTGTTTGGTCTGTCCAGTAACCCCTTCTTCTGGGACTTTCCTCTCCCCTGTCACACTTCTGCATGGTCCGACGAGAAGCACCACATCCTTACATCACCCTACTCCCTGGCAAGAGCTGACTATAGGGCACAGGTAGTATCTGACCCAACCTGGACCGCTTTCCCTATCCCTCAAGATTTTTGGGCTTTGGATCAGAGAAGACTTATAACTCATTGACTCTCCTATGCATGGAGGCAAAACGCTTGGGAGCTGTGGCTCACCATGTTTCCAAAGGTGAGAAGTTGGGTTCAGTAAGAGAGAACAGCATAGAGCATAGCGAACCCACGGGGAGCAGCAGGACTCGAGGTGAAGCAGGACCTGAAACATCCAAGCCCCAGGTCTGCCTCCGCAGGAGGCCAGCCACCTTGTAGCCATCAGACTATATGCCCTTTGTTGATTTTGTGTGACCTGAAACAGGCCAATTTGTCAAAATCCAGTTCACAAATGTGCACATGGTTGACACTGTTTTACTATACACTTGGATATTGTTGGGAGGATGAATTTTATTCTTTTGGTGAGGCAGTGGGGTGCCACAAGTTTTGGGATTTTTTGTGTTTTTGTTTTTGTTTTTGTTTTTGTTTTTGTGTTTTCGAGACAAAGTTTTGCTCTGTCCCCCAGACTGGAGTGCAGTGGTGCAATCTCGGCTCACTACAACCTCCACCTCCTGAGTTCAAGCAATTCTCCTGCCTCAGCCTCCCAAGTAGCTGGGACTACAGGCGTGTGCCACCAAGCCCAGCTAATTTTTTAGTAGAGATGGGGTTTCGCCACATTGGCCAGGCTGGTCTTAAACTCCTGGCCTCAAGAGATCCAACTGCCTCAGCTTCCCAAAGTGCTGGGATTATAGGCTGAGCAACCATGCCCAGCCTTTGCCACAGTTTTTTAAATGGATTTTAAAAATTAGTTCACCAGAAGTCAGTTTGCCCAGTACCAATTCATGGAACTTTTAAAAATTTGTGAAGTTACCAAAAGCTAGTCTTGAAAAAAATCCTTGAATATGTCCCTTCTAACAGCTTTTTAATACATGTTCAGGGTGAAAAAAAAACTAAGGCTCTTGGGTTGGGTTAGTCTTTTTAAGTGGAGCAGAAAAAAATGGACTTCACTCAAATGTACAGGTATGCTGTTTGGAGTTTATTTTGAACGATCAGGGAAGGACATCCCTCTGTCAGATGCTTCCAAACAACTAGCAAGCACGTGTGTCTTTTATCAGGCATTGTGCTCTTAAAGGGACTCCTCCCAGATAGCAGTGCCAGATACTAGGGTTTGACTATCAGAAACAAGCAACCTACACTTCAGGTCATGCAGATCCACATTTTTCCTGAAAGATCGCTCTACACACTTTCCAACCAGCAGCTATCAAAATCCACAGATTTTAGCATTTCCTATGGGGACTTTAGCTTATCCTAAATTTTGAAATCCTCTTTGTTATTTTCCATTTGATATTTAGCTTTCTTCTATCAAATTTGCCAGATGACTAATTATCTAATTTACCAAATTTATAGATTTACCAAAAATGTGTTTCTTTTGACTTTTTATAAAGTATACAATTCAGCTAGGTGAGTTGGCAATTAATAGTTTTTGAGGATTTCTACAAAGTTCTAATTGATTGCTTTTCATTTTGTTTTCATAACAACAGTTTAAGGAATGGTCCGTTTGTTTCTGGCCCTGCTGCTGCAGCTGGAAGTAGCTGGAACAGAGGAAAGAAGGGAAGAAAGGAGAGTCTGTGCCCAGTGCATCTGGGCTGCCAATCCCACAGGGAAGGGAGGCTGAAGAGCAGAGGGAGGGGAAGACTAGGGGGCCAAGAAGGGGTAGGCTGAAGGGTGAGAGAGGCTGAAGACCCAAGAACCCCAGGTATTCACAGCCCCCATTGACCTTGCTAATTCGTCCAACAAAAATTGGATAAACAAAACTCAGCCTTGTTAAATATGCAAATGTGGTAAATTTGGCAAACTAGTCATTCAGCAGATGACCTTTGGTGAATTCACCATTTGGCAAGTGACTTTTTTTTTTTGGAAACGGAGTTTCACTCTTGTCACCCAGGCTGGAGTGCAGTGGTGTGATCTTGGCTCACTGCAACCTCCACCTCCCGGGTTCAAGCAATTCTTCTGCCTCTCCCTCCCGAGTAGCTGGAATTACAGGTGCCCACCACCACACCTGGCTAATTTTTGTATTTTTAGTAGAGACAGGATTTCACCATGTTGGCCAGCCTGGTCTCAAACCCCTGACCTCAAGTGTTCCGCTCACCTCAGGTTCCCAAAGTGCTGGGATTACAGGTGCAAGCTGCCACCCCTGGCCTGGCAAGTTACTTTTTAATCAATGAATTGCCCTAGTTCATAACAACTTCTCCTTTTTGCTTAAGTCATTATGAATTGAGTTTCTGTCACTTGCATCCAACAGAGTCCTAACCTAATGAGTCTTGGAAAAACTAGTAACAAAAATGAGAGAGGAGCACTGCTTGTTGTTACAAGGGTACGACAAACATGTTTAGAGAAAATGGTATCATGTTAAAGAAACTTGTTTTCATCATACCCATCAAGAAATTAGTTTTTGAAACTAAGAACAAGCATCAAGAGGGAATTTAAAGCCCAACTAGGAAAAGAGGACTGCTGGATGCTTTATTAATTCACACCCCCAGGCCAGATGACTCACATCCTGAGACACTGGAAAGCATTTTGATATGTACCCCCATTCACTCTCAGAAATCTTTGAGCAGTCATGGAGAGTGGAAAAGGGCCAAGAGACTGAAGGCAGGCAAAGGTTTTCCTTGTTGTGCAAATGTAAACACAGATGCAAAAATTATAATTATTGTTGAACCTGACACAAATTTTCAGCAAAATTCTAAAATTATCATAGTTTATACATACTTTTTTTTTTTTTTTTTTTTTTTTTTGAGACGGAGTCTCGCTCTGTCCTCCAGGCTGGATGCAGTGGTGCGATTTCGGCTCACTGCAAGTTCCGCCTCCCGAGTTCACGCCATTCTCCTGCCTCAGCCTCCCGAGTAGCTGGGACTACAGGCGCCCGCCACCGCGCCCGGCTAATTTTTGTATTTTATGTGGAGACTCGGTTTCACCGTGTTAGCCAGGATGGTCTCAATCTCCTGACCTCGTGATCCGCCCGTCTCGGCCTCCCAAAGTGCTGGGATTACAGGCGTGCGCCACCGCGCCCAGCCCCCCTGTATTTTCAGAGGGCAAGGGACATAGTATTTTCTAGAGCTTAGAACACGGACAAAGGCTCAGCAAACAAATTCCTATGGTTTGCTCAGGTGTTTCCCCATGGCATGCATTCCTTACCAGATCCTCTGCAAATCCCAGACTTCTGTATTTAATGAGGAAAGGTTTGTTGGATTGAATTCAAAGACCATCCTCTAACCTTTCTTAAAAAGGTAATAGCAATTGCTTCCTTTAACTTCTCTTTCACACGTAGAGAAATTATTCCAAGCCTCCTTTTCTTCAGTATTTGAAATTGAAAGAAGTAGCCGAAATGATATTTAAGGTAAAAAAAAAAAAAAAAAAAATGTTTTTTGCACTTAATGTTTTTTATTTTTGGTCTTTAGCTGTGTCAAAAAAAATATGGAATATTGAATTTCCTATAATTGTTATGTATTAATTATATAACTAGAAAAAAATATTTAAACATTAATATGAGACTATTTTAGACTGCCCTTCCTTTTTTTTTGAGACAGATTCTTGCTCTGTTGCCCAGACTGGAGTGCAGTGGTGTGATCTCACCCACTGCAACCTCCGCCTCCCACATTCAAAAGATTCCCTTGCCTCAGCCTCCTGAGTAGCTGGGATTACAGGCGCCTGCTACCACACCTGGCTAATTTTTGTATTTTTAGTAGATAAAAGGTTTCGCCATGTAGGCCAGACTGGTCTCGAACTCCTGACCTCAGGTGATCCTCCCACCTCAGCCTCTGAAATTGCTGGGATTACAGGCGTGAGCTACCGCGCCTGGCCAGACTGCCCTTTCTTACAGAACCAAAGCAACTAGTAGCCAGTAAATTCACATAACATTTTCATAATGGATAAAATCAGCTCAATCCATGCAACCATCGCTGGCAAGACAGAATCATTACTAAATGAAGCAAAGAGTTATATCTGGTCTTAGCAAGAAAGATACCAGGCCTAGAATATCGTTTACAAAATGAAAAGAATCTGAGGGTATAAGAAGAAACGAAATTTAGATATAAAATGGAAAAGGAAAGCAGCCTTACAGAATGATTCAGAGAACTCCTTGTCAGAAAAAAGGAAAAAAAAATGAGAGAACAATTTGTTAAAGAATATTATATTTCTTGCTAACCAAGACAAATGAAAACAACCCAAGCCCAGCGTAGCTAAATTATTCCATCAGAATTAGTAACTTTCCACATCTGAGGCTTTGATGCATGGAAATTCTTGGCCTTCTCTGCTTGGCATATGCTTTGAATTAACAGACCTATTAGGAATGAGTATTTGACAGGAAACAGACAATGTGGCTTCTAGTCTTAACTCTGCCACCAGCTAGCTATAGGCCTTTGAGCAGATCAACATTTTTTTGTCCCATAGTTTATCAAAAGGCAGCTCCGAATTTGTTCATTCCTTTAAAATATATATGTCTTTTTACAAGATGAAAAAGTTCCGGGCCAGGTGCTGTGGCTCATACCTGTAATTCCAGCACTTTGGTAGGCTGAGGCAGGAGGATCAGGAGTTTGAGACCGGGTTGAGCAACATGGCAAGACTCTGTCTCTTCAAAAAAATTTAAAAATTAGCAGGTCGTGGTGGCATGCACCTATAGTACCACTACTCCAACTGCAAAGGCTGAGGCAGGCAGGAGGATCACTTGAGGCCAGGAGGTCAAGGCTGCAGTGAGCTATTCCAGCCTGGATGACAGTGTGAGACCCTGGCTCAAAAAAAAAAAAAAAAAGTTCTGAAGATCTATTTCACAACAGTGACAGTGGAAATATGCTTATTACTACTGAATGGTATACTTGAAAATAGTTAAGATGGTAAAAGAATAACATAAAAGTCAGTGTTGGTTGGCCAGCATCATAGAAACCAGAAAAATCTATTTCTTGAGGCTCAGTCACATATCAGACATTTTAGGCACAAGGATGCAAAGACCAACCTCCTGCCATAGGTTATTGTCGTATCAAGGGAAACAAATGTATAATGTATAATAAGTTTGTAGAAGTATAAAGAAAGTGGGCCGGGCGCGGTGGCTCAAGCCTGTAATCCCAGCACTTTGGGAGGCCGAGAAGGGCGGATCACAAGGTCAGGAGATCGAGACCATCCTGGCTAACA
>NW_012104465.1:763183-792415 GCF_000951045.1 Mandrillus leucophaeus | reverse complement strand
CCTCAGATCCAAGAAGTCAATGAGGCCGGGCATGGTGGCTCATGCCTGTAATCCCAGCACTTTGGGAGGCTGAGGCAGGTGGATCACAAGGTCAGGAGATCGAGACCATCCTGGCTAACATGGTGAAACCCCGTCTCTACTAAAAATCCAAAAAAAAATTAGCTGGGCATGGTGGTGGGTGCCTGTAGTCCCAGCTACTCGGGAGGCTAAGGCAGGAGAATGGCATGAACCCGGGAGGCAGAGCTTGCAATGAGTCGAGATCACACCACTGCACTCCAGCCTGGGTGACAGAGCAAGACTCCGTCTGAAAAAAAAAAAACAGTCAATGAACCCTAGGCACAAAAAAAAAAAAAGTCATGACAAAAACTACACTAAGGCCTATCGCAATCAAATTGCTCAAAGTTGGTGATAAACATTACCAGAGGAAGAAGACACATTATATACAGAGGAATAAAGGTAAGATGACAGCAGATTTCTCGTTGGAAACAGTGCAAGTAAGAGAGCACTAGAGAAACATCTTTAAAGTACTGAAGGAAAACCCCCTCTACCTACAATTTCATACCAAGCAAAAATAGCTTTCCAAAACAAAGGTGAATTAAAAGACTTTTCAGACACAAGAAAGATAAAACAATTTATTCCCAGAAGACTCACAGTAGAAGAGGTGTTAAAGTCCTTCAGAAAGAATAAAAATATACCACATGGAAATAAAAATATACCACATGGAAATATAGATCTCCAAAAGTGACGGAAGAGCACTAGAAATAATAGCTACACAAGCAAATTTGTAAGATTTTTTCCTTGTTGTTTAAATCTTTTTAAAAAACAATTATCTGTTTTAAAAATAATAGTAAAAGTAACGTGGATCAATTCATGAAGAGAACATAGCAAACCTAAATATATATGGCCCTAAACGAATTTGAAAATATATAAAGCAAGAACAAACAACAAGGAAAAATGGACAAATGTCTCCATAATTGATAGAACAAGTCAATAGAAAATCAGTAAGCATATAGAAAATGTGAACACTATCAACTGAGTTGAACTGAGTTGAACTAGTTACCATTTATAAAACATTCTGCCTAACAGCATCAGAACACACATTCTTTTCAAGTGCATATTTGCCAGAATAGACCATATTCTGGGTCATGTCACAGTTACAGTAAATATTATATAAAAGCATTCAAAATCTCTGCCATAATGAAACAAAATTAGAAATCAATAGCGAAAAGATCCCTGGAAAAATTCCTAAATAATTGGGAGCCAAATAACACACTCCAAAGTAACTTATAGGTCAAAGGGGAAATTAAGAGACATTAGTATTTTGAACTTCATGAATATGAAAGCAATAACATTTCAAAATTAATGTAATGCTGCTGAAGCAATACTTTTTATAGAAAGATATAGGACAATAAAATGCTTTTCTTCTAAAATGTGTAGATTTTAAAAGAAAAGTATCATATCAGTGCCCTCAGCTTTTATGTTAAGAAACTAGAAAAAGCCAGGCCTGGTGGCTCATGCCTGTATCCCAGCAATTTGGGAGGCCAAGGCAGGTAGATTGCTTGAGTCCAGGAGTTCGAGACCAGCCTGGGCAACATGGTGAAACCCCATCTCTACTAAAAAATTACAAAAAAATCAGCCAGCCGTGGTGCCTCATGCCTGTAATCTTGGCACTTTGGGAGGAGGCTGAGGCAGCAGATCACCTGTCCAAGACAGGTCAGGAGTTCAAGACCAGCCTGGCCAACATGGTGAAACCCCATCTCTACTAAAAATACAAAAATTAGCCAAGTGTGGTGGTGCACACCTGTAGTCCCAACTACTCAGAGGCTGAGGCAAGAGAATCACTTGAAACTGGGAGCAGAGGTTGCAGTGAGCCGAGATTGCTCCACTGCACTCCAGCTTGGGTGACAGAGCAAGATTCCATCTCAAAACACACACACACACACACACACACACACACACACACACACACACGTTAGCCAGGTATGGTGGCATGCACCTGTATTCCCAGCTAGTTGGGAGGCTGAGGTGGGAGAAACACCTGAGCCCAGGAGGTTGAGGCTACAGTGAGCCAGGATCGAGCCACTGCACTCTAGCCAGGACAGCCAGAGTGAGGCCCTGTCAGGAAAAAAAAAAAGAGAGAGAGAGGGGAATGAGGGGGAGAGAGAGAGAGAGGAAGGAAGGAAGAGAGAGAGAAAAGGAAAAGGGAGGGAGGGAGGGACTAGAAAAATAAAAGCAAATTAAACCAAAGAATGCAGAATAAAGGTCAGAACAGAAACCAATGAAATAAAAATCAGAAAAACAATAGCAAACATCAATAGTACCAAAATAAAATTGATACACATCTAGTAGGACTGATGAGGAAAAGCAGAAGACACAAATTCCCAATATCAACGTGAAAAATGTGACATCAATACAAATTCTATTGATATTAACTGCGTAACAAAAGAATGTTATACAACTTTATGCCAGTAAATTTGACGGCTTAGATTAAATAGACTCCTTGAAAGACACAAACTACCAAAACTCACACAAGAAGAAATAGATAACCTGAATAGCTCTATGTATATTAAAGAAATTTAATTCATAGTTAAAACCTTTCCACAAGGGAAACTCCAGATCCAGATGCCTTTACTAGGGAGTTCTACTGTAGATTTAAGAAATAACACCAGTTCTACACAAACTCTTCCAGAAAATTGAAAAGGAGATAATGCTTTCCAGCTCATTCTGAGGCCAGTCTTCCCCTGATACCAAACCAAACGAAGATAATACAAGAAAAGAAAACTACAGACCAATGTCCATTAGGAGCATAGATGTAAGAATTATAAGCAAAATTTAGTGCCTCCAATTCAGCATTTTATAAAATAACTAATCCAACGGTATATAAAAAGGATAATACATTGTGACCAAGTGGAAATTATCCCAGGCATGCAAGGTTGGTTTAACATCCAATAATCAATATATGAAATTCACCAAATAAACAAACTGAAAAAAAAAATCATCTCAGTGGTTGTAGAAAAAGCATTTAAAATCCAACATCCATTTCTGGTAAAAAAAAAAAAAAAAAAGTACATCTATGAAAAAATCTAAAGCAAATATCATATTTAATGGTGAAAGACTGAATGCTTTCCCCTTAAGATAGGATTTAACTCTATTGCATAGGATAACTGGTTTGTCCATTTTGGATAATTGTATTAATTGAATAATTTATATTGCCATTTTATATTATCATGGTGGGAACAGTTTGACAGTGTTTTAAGCTAACCATATCTCTGCCACATATTCCAGCCACTCCAATCCTAGATATTTATCTAGGAGAAATGAACATATTTATCCATATAAAGACATACACAAATGTTAATATCAAATTATTTGTAATAGCCAAAAACTGGGAATAACCCAAATGTCCATTAGCATTGGAAGATGGATAAACAAACTGTATTATATCCATACAGTGAACTACTACTCGGTATTAAAAACAATGAGCTATTGATACACACTACAACATGGATGAATTTCAAAATAATTTTGCTTGGTGAAAGAAGCCAACCTGAAAAGTGTATCTGTTTATATACAACTCTGGAAAATACAAACTATAGGAGCAGGAAGCAGTTCAGTCATTGTCAGGGGTTGGAGAGTGGATAGGGAAGGGCAGGAAGTAGGAATTACAAAGCAGCACAAGAAACCTTTGGGGAGTAATGGACAGTATGAGTGCAATGATGGTTTCACAGGTATAATATATATCTCAAAACATGTCAAATTGTATACCTTAATTATGTGGACTTTATTGTATGTCAGTGATGCCTTAATAAAGCATGCCTTAATAAAAGTGACTAGAATCTGGAGTATAGGGAGGGATGTTCAGGTGAGACAGGGCCATGAATTTTGTGTAGAGGAAAACAGCACAAACAAATACATAAAGGAACTATTTGAAAATACGTTGGGCTGGACATGGTTGCTCATGCCTGTAGTCCCAGCACTTTGGGAGACCAAGGCAGGAGGATCACTTGAGCCCAGCAGTTTGAGACCAGCCTGAGCAACATGGTGAGACCCTGTCTCTGCAAAAAAAATTTAAAAATTACCTGGGTATAGTGACACATACCTGTAGTCCCATCTACTTGGGAGGCTGAGGCAGGGAAAGATTGCCCAGGAGGCTGAGGCTGTAGTGAGATGTGATCATGCCGCTGCACTCTAGCCTGGGTGACAGAGCAAGACCCTATCTCAAAGAAAGAAAAAGGGAAAAGAAAAGGAAAAATAAAAAACATTGCCACCGTTCTGAAAACAGTGAGTAGTCCTACGTGGCAAGATCAGAGATTGTGTTGAGGGGAGTGGCAGGAACTACCAGAAAGGTATGTAGATATGACCAGATTGTCAAGGAACTTGAAGGGAATGTAAATGAGTCTGAAGTTATGCCAAAGCAGGAAGAAGTCACCAAGGAAACATGTAGAGTGAAAAGAGGGGCCAGGATGGACCCCTAGGCAACTCCTACATGTAATAAATGGGAGGCCAAATGGTAGGAGGAGACTTAGGGGAAGTGCTCTCCCAGAAAGAAGACAGCAAGGTCAGATGCCTCCGCATTAAAGGAGGCCTACCCCTAGAGCAGTCCATTTGATTTGGTGACCTTTGAAAGCACCTTTGGTAAAAGCATTGAGGGTAAAAGCCAAATTGCATGCTAAAATTAATAAAAAGATTAAATGGAAGTATTATCTGATCTTTAGAATATTATCTCCTTCTATTACAAATTCTGTCATTTCAAACTCAAAAGCTTAATTTTTCATACTGTACAAGTTCAAGAAACCGAGTTCCGAGGATCTGTTCTGTAGGTGAGAACCTGAAAATCTAATTGTAGGTATGTCCTAAACTCGGCCAGCTAATGCTGATTCCCAGATGAGCAGGGTTCTGAAGTTATTATTCTGCTATCAGGTGAAAGTAGTAACCTTACAAATGTGGGTGTATGATCCTGAGAAGACAGGGTATAGTTTCCTAACCTTATACACATAGGAAATCTGATATGCCATGCCCCTCGGGGCCACTGCCTACGTGACCCTGTATGATTTGATGGCAAGTTATTGGACCTCTCATATGGGTTGAATAAAAGAACCTAGGACCATTAACAAAGGGAAATATTTTTACCACATAATTTATGTATATGAGGTTTCAAAGCCGTATTCTGCTACCCTCTTATATACAGTTTGTGCCAGCCATCTCTTATGTTTTATAAACCTGGGCATTCTAATAGCTACCTCTAAGGTCTCTTTGAAATGTTTCTGAGGCCCGGGCGCGGTGGCTCACACCTGTAATCCCAGCCCTTTGGGAGGCCGAGATGGGCGGATCATGGTGTCAGGAGATCAAGACTATCCTGGCTAACACTGTGAAACCCTGTCTCTACTAAAAATAGAAAAAATTAGCCAGGCATGGTGGCAGGCACCTGTAGTCCCAGCTACTTGAGAGACTGAAGCAGGAGAATGGCATGAACCCGGGAGGCGGAGCTTGCAGTGAGCCGAGATCGTGCCACTGCACTCCAGCCTGGGTGACACAGCGAGACTCTGTCTCAAAAGAAAAAAATATATATATATATATGTTTCTGAATCTTGAAAGTTCTGTCTGTTGGATTCTTACTTAGGCTCTATTTTCAACTCTTACTAGTGAAAGCTAAATCACATTCATTTTTTTGTGACTAGACTATGAGTCTTTAGTAAATAAACTCAGTACTGCTGTTAGTTAAATGATAGCCATCTGTTCAGAAGAGCAGAACTCAAACCTTTCAGCAAAAGGAAAGGTATAAAAATAAAATCTCAGCACCTGACAAATGTTGATTAATCATTAGACACTATATATTATCTCTGTTCTAAATCACTTATCCTGGCAGGGTGTGGTGGCTCACACCTATAGTTCCAGCACTTTGGGAGGCTGAGGTAGGAGGATCACTTGAGCCCAGGAGTTCATGACCAGCCCTGGCAAGACCCAGTCTCTACAAAAAATACAAAATAAAAAATTAGGCCAGGCATGGTACCTCACACTTTTTTTTTTTTTTTTTTTTTGTCTGAGCCTGAGTCTCCGTTGCCCAGGCTGGAGTGCAATGGCGCAATCTCAGCTCACTACAACCTCTGCCTCCTGGGTTCAAGTGATTCTCCTATCTCACCCTCCTGAGTAGCTGGCATTACAGGCGCCCACCGCCACGCCCAGCTAATTTTTTTGTATTGTAGTAAAGACGGGGTTTCATCCTGTTGCCCAGTCTGGTCTCAAACTCCTGATCTCAGGCAATGTACCCGCCTCAGCCTCCCAAAGTGCTAGGATTGCAGGCGTGAGCCACCGTCCCCGGCCTACCTCACTCTTTTAATCCTAGCACTTTGGGAGGCCAAAGCAGGAAGATCGTTTGAGCCCAGGAGTTCAAGAGCAGCCTGGGCAATAAAGCAAGATCCCATCTCTGTTTGAAAAAAAAAGATAAATAAAAATTTAAAAGTAAAAAATTAGCTGGGCATGGTGGTATGTGCCTGTAGTCCTATCTACTTGACAGCCTGATGTGAGAGGATCGCTTAAACCTGGGAAGGTCAAGGCTGCCATGAGCCATGATCATGCCACTGCACTTCAGCCTGGGTGACAGAGCAAGACCTTGTCTCATTCATTCATTCATAAATAAATGACCCTTTTTAAAAAGAGGCAATAGTAAATCAAAGCTGATATTAGATTAACAAAATATGAATGTTACCACAGAAACACATTTCTTAGGCACATGGACTACCATCATATCATTTAGTAAAATTAAGGTTATTTTGATATCCTGAATAGTATGTGGTACATTATGGATATGTATTACAGAATTCTCTTTAGAGTTTTGTACTGCTTTAAAAACCTTTTCACCGTCCTTTTATAACAGATTACAGTTAGATAGTCACAATTGTCCTCAGAAAGCCTTGGTAGTTGACTCTAATGCAGATTCCTAAATATGCTGTCTTTTGTTGCTTCTATCTTAGATAGAGAAATAAGGTCAGGAGACCCAGGTTCCTTTAAATATAAAACCTTGTAGTTTACAAACTTGCCATCAGTCATAGTGCTTGGAACCTAAATAGCAAGTGGGGCAGAGTAGCAAGCTTGCAAGTTCTCCAAAGTTCTTTGGGATAATAGATATTTTGACATGCTTCCTCTTTATTCTCCTGACTCACCCCTGATCTACCTAAGAGTGAACTAATTTTACTCTGATTTTGTTCTTGAAGTCTACTAATGGATTCCCTTTTATAGGTAAAAGGAGTCAAATATACAGCTTTTAGTGGTTTTGAGGTTCCTGTGGTTTTGCACCTTGACTGTTGTCACATCTCTTAGATGAGGGCATTGATTGAAACACACCAAAACAAAAAGATGCTCCCTCGACAATAAGCATACTAGGAAGCTACCTTTTAAAAGCCAGTGTTTCCTTTTCTGTGGCCATGGAATACTAGCCTCTGCAGGTTGATTGCCACTACAGGTAGTTGAGCACAGAAAAATCTTGGTGATTCTGGAGTCCGTATGGTGAATGTATTTCTGACCCATCAATCTAGCAGTCATCTCTCTGACGGGCAGGATCCAGGCAAACTCCAAAGAGAAGAAACAGGAGCCATTAAAAGATAATGAAGTGAAAACAAAGTTAGGAGCAACACACCCCAGAGGGAATGGGGGGTGAAGTCCATGGGATTCCCTGCATAAGATGGAAACCGGAGCAGATAGAGAACTCACTATGCGTCTGATAGGACTGAGATAATAAGATGGGTATCCGTAAGTCACCCCAGAAAATCTCTTTCCTTGTACTATGTAATCACACCACACGGAAAATTTTATTTAACCAAGCAAAATTTATTGTGGATGTAATGAACTTTCAATAAAGCCTCACTAATTTCAATTTTACTCTTTCAAAATTTTCATCAGTAAATTAAAGGATACAAAAGAAATCAAATGTAAGACTTTGTAGCCTGAGGCTGCTGCCTAGTGATTTTTTAATGGATTGAGCTATATACAGACAAGGTAAATCAAAGGTCCTCAGATTGGAACTATGGAAAGTAGGAAGAACGTTTGGCTGGGCCAAAAGGACCCTTATTTAAATACCTGCTAATTATTTGAGTTTTACTGTAGAATGTTTTTATCATACTTAGTATTATGTGAATAGTACATAAATTTGGGATTCTTTCATCAAAATTAGTGCTTTAGGTTTGATTTCTGTATATCAACATGTCATTCCTTTTATTAATAACAATAATACTTCCGATACTTTCTATCGGCTCCTACAATTATGTCAATAACTTTACCTAAACTATCTTATTTAACCTTCAAAGTCACTGTCTTACAAGATAGACATATTTATCCTCATTTTACAAATGAAGAACCTGGAGTTCAGAGCCTATAAATGATTTGTCCAAGGTCATACAGCTAGCAAGTGGCGAGCACAGACAGATTCAAACCCAGTTTTTCTGACTTCAAAGCTCATGATTCCTGCAAACCACTGTTTTGATGTTAGGACTAGGGAGCCTGAACAGCTCGCCAGGGATGTGCTTCTTGACTTTGAGAGGGCTTCAGCAACACCTCACCTTTGTGTGCCTTTACTTTTATTTTCTCAATCTGTATAGTGAGCCCACACTCAGAAGTGCCAGGCTCTCTTTCAAGATAAGTTAGGTACCAGAGATAGAGCAATAAGCAAGATACTATTTCTTACCACACTGAATTTTCAAAGAATAATGAAAAGCAAGTACAATGGTGATGGGCAGCATGAAGGAGAACTCTGCTGTGAATAAGAAGTTTACTAAGAAAATGATTAAGAAAAGAAGACTTGTAGAAAGACAATTAGCCTGATTTGGAGAAGAATTTGTGGAGACGCTATTTATATTTGAAAGAAAGAAAACTGAATTTCTTTACTCAACATACTATAATTCAAACTAACTCACTTAATTTAAATTAGCTAGCTTTACAAAATTTCATCTTGGGTGCATCAATCTGGATAGTCTTTGCCAGTAATGATACAACTGTGTGCATGTATGTGAACTCTCTTCACTTATACTAGATGCTAAAAGAGAAGCTTTTGTAAAGTACGGAAAGATAAGTATTGTCCACCTATAATTCTATTCCCAGCCAAAGTATCAGTCAGATACAAAGTTAAAAAAAAAAAAAAAAACAAGGGATAAAATTTGGTCAGAGACTGGGTGCAGTGGCTCACACTTGTGATCCCAGCACTTTAGGAGACTGAGGTGGAAGGATCGTTTGAGGCCAGGAGTTCAAGACCAGCCTGGGGAATATAAGGAGGCCCTATCACTACAAAATAAAAAATAAATTAGCCGAAAGTGGTGGCACATGCCTGTCATCCCATCTACTCAGGAGGCTGAAGTGGAAGGATTGCTTGAGCCCAGGAGTTCAAGGCTGCAGTGTACAGTGATCACACCACTGCACTCCAGCCTGGGTAACAGATCAAAACCTTCCCTCAAAAAAAAAAAACCAACAACACAGTCAGAGCCTTTCACACACACCCTTTCCTATGAAGTTTCCTGAGGATATATTCCAGCAAAGTAAGGTAATAAAACAGGAAAGAAGACATGAGAGCCAAAGGTAGCAGATCCAAATCAAGAGAGAAATAAAGTCCCTGAGTGGCAGCTGTGGTACCGACTGACAGAGCAAGAAGACCCAGGGCTCTGATGATTGGTACCTATGAAATGCAGGGATTCAAGGGATTTTATTCAATTCTAGACCATGGAAGAGAAAAAGCAATTGTTAAGTTCCAAGAAAGAAAATAGAACATACTTGGGGACATTACTTAAACAGTGAATAATAATTATAGGTTTGCAGGAATAAAACATTCTTCGATTTCCAACTTTTAGAATTAATCTTAACCAAAGTATAGAAGCCTTAATTAAGGCTACAGAACACCGAGTTGATAATAGTCAGTATTTTTTCAGTGCCTTGTATGTGCCACACATAGAAGGTGGTTGGGAATCTACAGGCAGTGAACGAAACATTTCTTAAAGGGCTTATATTCTAGAAAGGGGTATGAACGCCAAGCAAGTACAAATAAGGTAATGTCTGGAGTGCTGTGAAGAAGCTGAAATTGGATAACATGAAAGAGCATAGCTAGGGAGAAGAGGTTGCTTTTGCTAACATGGAAAGCCTGTCAGAGAGTGACCCTTCAGTTAGGATTTGAATGATGAGAAGGAGATCTGAGATGTTGCCAAGCAGAAAAGTAAAGGCCCTAAAGTGGAAATTAGCTTGTGACAGTGGAACGATAAGGGCCTGTGTTGCTCTAGCAGAGTGAATGAGGGGAAGAGTATAGAAGATGGAAGTGAGAGATCGCCCAGGCCAGATCATTGAAGGCCTCGTGGATAATGATAAGGGGATTTTAATAAGAGATTTTTTAGCAAAGGGAGTGACGTGATCTGACTTGTATTTCTGAAAAATCACTCTGGCCATTTTGTGGAGGGTGGATTATAGCAAGACAAGAGGGTGGCTGTTCCTAAAATTAGAAGACAGTGGCTTGTACTAACATTTTAGGCATGGAGATGGTGAAATATATTTGGAGGTAGAAATGACAGGACTTTGTGGGCGAAAGGGAAAGAGAGGATTTGTTTGTGGCTGAAGCATCTGGGTAGATGGAGTAGCAGTGGCTGAGAGTGGGGTACCTGGGAAAGGAGCATCTTTGGGAGATAAAATCCAGATATCAGTGTTGGAGATGTCACAAAGGAAGCTGCCTCAGCCTCTGGTGTAAAAGTATAGCTGGCGGGAGGTGGGCGAGGGGGAGTAGAAGTGCTGGAAGGAAGGTGGAGATACTGGCATCCACACCTTAGAAAATGGGGAATACAGAGAGAGGTTCTTGTTGATGGAACAAAAATAAAGGATACCTATGTTATTTAATGTGGTCAAGAAGTAATACAACTATTGATGAAATTACAGGTGAGGAGCAGAGCAGGGATTATTCATGATATGAACCTAGATCTGATGTAAAGGGAAGTCAGTGGATATGTATCAAGTTGATAATTTCAGATAAATTGAAGTTGATAAATTCAGAAAGGCAATATAAGCCTATTATTTAGTGTTTGGAGTTCACCATAAAAAGAGCTAAAAGTAGAAGCAATTTAAAGCAAGCATGAAAGAACCGGCAGTGGGTTAAGGGACTGTTGCTTTTCATTTTTTTCAGTCCTCTGCGTGGGTTACTTTGCTAGAGTAAAAGGGTAATATTCTTAATTGCCTTGACAAAATCAGATTTTCTGGATGTGGAATGGAAGTGCTTTTTGATTTCCCAAAACTAATTGAACAGGGGAGGGAGCGTTTCAAAGTCTTATTTCTTCAATATACCACCAAGAAGTTTTCATTTTAAAATATGCTAGAAAGTGGCAGTGGGTATGCTACCAAGTGTCAAAAGAAATGGCTACTTCCTTTCTTGACTTACAGAAGTTTCTACCCTTTTAATTTAAAAGGGTACCTTCTGGAGAACAAGGAATTATCAACCCGACCCCACCAGAATTTACAGTTTTTCTAGGCCATATGACAAATTTAGTGGAATTGCAAGTTCCAGGAAAGGAGGAAAGGCTTGATACAGGGAACAGCCCAGGGGAGCAGCGCAAAGTCAGCAGCAGAAACAGATGCTTGGAAACTTCCAGTGGAGGGAGGGCCAGAGCTGGGATTGCCAGGGTTAAAAACCAGAAGAGTGTGGTTTACCAACCAATGAGGTTTTCTTTACCCGTTCGTTCGCCTGCTTCCACGCCCCACTCCCCCACACCTCTTCCCTCCTGGCCACCCTGCATCCTCTCAGCCCAGCAAGCCCCACACATACTTCCCACTGATTCACCTACTCTAGCACCTGTGGTAGAAACACCCTTTAAGGTCTCTCTTCCAAGGGCCCTTCTGTGCATTTGTATTTACTTTTCCCTCCACCCGCCCATCCTGTGACTTCTGAGTCCCCTTTTGCCCAGCACGCTCCCTCCAGCACCCTTTCCTCTCTGGAGCCAGCCCTTTCCATAGCCTCAGGTGGAACTAATCTGTCACTTCTTTCTCTTACCTTCTATTCCCAACAACAGACATGTGTGCTTGGTGACTCAGATTCATATCTACAGCATTAATAGACACCTTTAGGATATGCGTGTTAGAAACAGGAATGTTGTGTTAAAAATCCATCCAAGTTTCCTGTCTCAGAACCCAGAACTTGGCATTGTAGAATCCATCTGTGCAGATTAATCATATCAAACTGGGATGTCACTGAGTTTTTAGAGGTTCGTGAACTTTACAAGAGTCGCTTTGAAAGGAGCTTTGAAAGCATGAAAAGTGTTTGTTAGAAGAGCCTTAAAAAGTGTGATAACTGACTGGGTTATCACACTTTTTAAGGCTCACGCCTGTAATCCCAGCACTTTGGGAGGCCCAGGCGGGCAGATCACGAGGTCAGGAGATCGAGATCATCCTGACTAACACAGTGAAACCCCGTCTCTACTAAAAATACAAAAAAATTAGCCGGGTGTGGTGGCGGGTGCCTGTAGTCCCAACTACTTGGGAGGCTGAGGCAGGAGAATGGCGTGAACCCGGGAGGCGGAGCCTGCAGTGAGCCAAGATCGGGCCACTGCACTCCAGCCTGGGCAACAGAGCAAGACTCTGTCTCAAAAAAATAAAAATAAAAATAAATTTTTTTTTGAAATGTGATAACCTTGGCTTACCATACATGAGGGTTGATAAGAGGAAACTATCCTGTACCCATTCTACACCGAGGAAGTTTGATTAAATGTAAGGACAAATTTTTGACTGTCAGAGACTGATTACATGATAACTCCTTGAGGGCCCTCTGGTTCTGGGTTCCACCGTCTCTCACGGGCAGCTGGTGAGGATGAGGCATCGTGAGACTCTGGGGCTGGGAGGAACTTAGAGATTCCAGCCAATTCAGCACAGTGGTCAGACTTAAACAGAACTCATCCCTAATTGCTCAGTTACCACTCTGTTTTTAAAGACCAGCAGAGGAATATATTCCACAGTTCCCTTGGTGATTTATTTAATGATCTTAAACATCCTGCTCAGAAACTTGGTCCTATTTCTAACCAAAACTGCGTCTGCTGTGATCTCTTCTAGTTCTCAGAGACTGTGGGAAGCAGCTGTCCCCAGCTAGTGACTCGCCCTGTGACACCTTCACATACTCATCCTTTGACCTTTTATCTCCCCTTTATTCCCAGATCTTGTTTTCTGGCTCCTTAATATATTCAAGTTATACGTGCTAAAGATCAGCAACAGTTCAAAAGCTCTCAGAGTAGGATGACTACTGTGCTGTGTTTACTTTCTCACTCTGTAAAGCAACTGGAAATTCAGATTTAACTAGAGAGGAGAGTTACCAATCATTGCTCATCTCTCCAAGACTAATGCTTTGGGAGAGAAAAGGCATTACGGAGGCAGGGAATTCACACTCCTGGGCATGTCTCATTGCTCATCCAGTGGGAGGTGACGGTTCCCAGTTCTCAGTCTGGAGTACTTCCTTTCACTTCCTCTGGGTGTTCACCATTGAGGAACAGGTTAGATGGGGAAGAGCTGCACAAGAATTTCACACAGTGTCTTTTCTGTGGCAGATACTATTACAGAATTGGCCATGCAGGTCTGAGAGCACCACATGCAAGTTAAAATGCAAGAAGTCTGTGCACCCTTGGGCCTAGTGTACCTGCAAACACTTCCTCGATTAGTCAGCGCTTAGCAGTCTCAGCGTCTTGGCCTAGAGCAATACTATCCCCAATGAACAATGGAAGGGAAATATGCCCGTTTCGGTCTTCACCCAGAGAAAACAGATTGCTCATATAATATTACTTCTTCCACACACTCACTCACATGGAAATCAGCTGAAGTTTCTATGATACCAGGACAGTCAGCAGCTCTGCCATAAAACATTTTAGTCATAAACATTTATTTATAACACAGACCTCAATGTATTTATTTAAAAGGCACCAGATTATCTAGTCGTGGAATTTATTTATTATCAACTGACAGTTTCTGAACACTGAGGATGTACAAAACACTCCTCTACACATTGGGGGTAGCCACAAGGATGACTTAAACCCCCCAGCCTCAAGGATTTCCCAGTCTAGAGAGGGCAATATACATAAAAACAAATAATGACTGTGTCCAGTCAAGGTGCGTAGGAGCATAGAGCCTGGACCTGTAATTCCAGAGAGTAGGTGCAGCTGCTCTTCGAGCTGCTCTGGAGGTGTGTGTACTCACTCTTCCAGAAGAGAAGCCGGAAGGGCTGAGGTCTGGGAGAGAAAGCACAGGAAGGGCAGGTCCCTCTCAGAGACTGATCTGGGTGAGGAAGAGTCAGAAAATGTGGGTTCAGTTCAGATTACCAAGGACCTTCTATTCCATGTGAGGTGACCACAGATCCCCACAGATCCCAGTTTGCCTAGGTTTATGCCTGTTGCTCCAACATAATCATCAATAGAGCTGCATCCTTTAACTCTCAAGAGTGTCCCAGGTAGATGATAAGTCCCATTAACACCGGACTAATACAGCTCTGCAAAGGGGGTTGATAGGCTGTAGAAATCAAATGAATGAATCAGATATGTGTCCTGGAAAGATAACTCCAGCAGCCATAAGAAAAATAGTTTGCAAAGGGATGAGACTGGAGACGGAATCTCTCCATACAGAGAGAAGTAGAATGAGACATACTTGCCTTGAAAACTAACCATATTCTAAACACACACTTGCCTAAATGTTGGTTATAAGATTGTCTCTGTTTCCAATGACAATTTTTTGAACTGTGTCAGACAAGTTGCATAGATGTTCTGAATGTCTTTTAAGTTCTCAGTAATTTTCAGAAATAATGCTAGTTGCCTGACACCAGCCTTTTTTTTTTTTTTACAATATCACAGAAATGTAAAGAGGATTCTGATAAATACTTGGGAGAAAAAAAATCTCAAGACTCTTTTGGGAAAAGGGACTTAATATTGCAGAGGAGCTCTGATCACCCAGGTTTGGTGTAGAAGTTTCCGTGACTTTTTTCTAGGAAGCTGCTGCTCGCCATTATTGCAGCATACCTTTTGCATTGTTTTGCTAGTGTTGCAAACAGGTTTCACCAAGCCACCCACACTTCCCAGCCATCTTTTCTGAAACTACTGAATGCACCTCTGAGATGGATTGGGGTGTAGTCTCCAAGGCACAAAGCTGAATTAATTGGATATGGAGACTGAACCTGTAACAGTAGCCTCATTAGCACCACTGAACTACCCAGACACAGCCTCAATGACGCAAGGCACTTTTGGTAAGATGCTTCCTGCAGGTGTCTTGTGCACATATGCTCCCTTCTTCCAGGGCTACTTGGACTTGATGACTAAGAATGACGAAAGAATGAATGAGACCCCAGAGTGGTCAAGTCATCTGAAGGGGCTGGCCGTGGCTGGAGCCCAAGTTCTCAGCATGTTCATGCTTGAGAAGCAACACAGCACAGGGCAGAGAGAGTACAAGGTTTGGAGTGAGATTGGTCTGTGTTTAAGTCCATCCCTGCTACTTACTAGACAAGAGACGTCAGATGTTACTTAACCTTTGTGTACCTTGTTTCCTTCCCAGGAATGTGGCGACAGTGCCTGCTGTACCTGGTGGTGGGGTTTGGGTTAACCTAGCCACACCCCCCGCACAGGTGTGGCACACGTAGGCGCTTAGTTGACGGTGGCTAATTTTATTACTATTGTCATTGTGATTATTACAGAATAGGTTCTGTTTAAATACATTCATTCGCTGAGTCAACATCTGTTTTTTGAGCATGTGTCACTTGCTGAGCACTGTTCTCTGCCCTAGGGATATAGCCATGAACAGGATAAACAAGGTTCCTGTCCTCAGGATGCTTAGACAAAAGCTCTAATTCAGCTCTTCTTTTTTCATTTTCGCTCAATTTATTGACTTCTGCCACCCGCTCGTTTGTTGCCCCTTCCTAGCATCCTCTACCCTCAGCCAGAAACCCTGTTTTCTCAGTAGCTTTGTCCTGTTAATATCCCAGAGGCCAGCAGCTGCATCATCTGCTCCTTTTTGATTTCCTCCATTCTGTGAACATGGATGGAGCACGGGCTTTGGAATGACCCGTCCTGCCCTGAGTCCCAGCTCTGCCTCTCCCCACCTCGGATGCAGAGGCTCCCATTCCTCTTCTGAACTGTTGGAAAGATCACACAGATGTGTCTCAGAGGCTTGGTACACTGCCTGCCTGATTTGGTTAAAAAGAAGCTTAAAAAGAGAAAGACCAAAGGGGGAAGCTTTTACAAGTTGCTTTTTAAAGCTTTGGAAGTTTGTGTTTGAGGTTTCAAACAGATAACTAATTAAGTTATTAGAAGTACTCCCTGTGATTAGGACAACAACTGTAACTACTGTCATGTTGCTACTATTAATTGATTCTATTTGGTTCCAATTACATGGGTCAAAAAAATATTTTCCCAACTGTGGTTGGACTCAGTTGACTTTCAAATCATATCACTCCCCTCCTTCAGTGGCTTCTCAAGATCAGGTCTGAGGTCATTCCCACCGCCTACACGGTGTGGCCCCACCTCCTCACTCTGCATTTTCCTGCACTTACTGCAGGCTCACTGCAGGCCACACCAGCTAGCCCCTCACTGCCTACCTCAGAGACGGCTCCGGTGCCATGCCCTCTGCCAGGAATGCTGTTCCTAGCCTCTTCCCCAAGCTCCCACGTATCTTCCAGGTTTCAGCTTAAATGCTACTTCCCCAAAGCAGCCTTTTCCTGACCCTCTCGTCAAACATGTCTAAGTCCTCATGTTAGTGTCATCTAATAGCACTCTGGTTTTCTCCTTCATAACACCACAGTTGTAATTAGTTTTTGTATAATTTTTTTATTTAACATCTGTCACTTTCAGGGGGTTATAAGGAGTACATGAGGGGAGGAGTGTGTCTGTCTACCTGTGTAGAAGCTCAGGAACTATGTGTCGAATTAATACATAGGAAGCTGTAGGTGGATTTCTTATCACTGCATGTATTCAGTCTTAGATAGAAACACACTCTGAAGGCTGGGCACGGTGGCTCACATCTGTAATCCCAGCACTTTGGGAGGTCGAGGAGGGTGGATCACCTGAGGTCAGGAGTTCAAGACCAGCCTGGCCAACATGGCGAAACCCTGTTTCTACAAAAAATACAAAAAAAAAAAAAAATTTAGTCACTCCTGGTGGCTGTAATCCCAGCTACTTGAGAGGCTGAGGCAGGAGAATCGCTTGAACCTGGGAGGGGGTGCAGTGAGACGAGATCTCGCCACTGCACTCCAGCCGGAGCCACAGAGGGAGACGCTGTCTCAAAAAAAAACAAAACACACTCTGAAACAGGTGCGTGAAACTGACCTTTAGATCTGGACTTCCTGTTCAGATGCCAGTGGTAACAAAGTCATTACTTGATAATGTTTACTGATGGCCATGACCTAGCTCAGTTCAGTCCTGAGTAGATGGGCATTCACAGCAGCCACACTGTCACCGGCCATATGAAGACTGGCCATTCTTGAGAGCCAGGTGACAAAGCAGCTGATTGAGGGCTAAGGGCCAAATAGATTCCAGAATCTGAGCAGCCGCTCTCACCAGGTCGTATCTCCAGGGTTCAGAGGTGAGGTTTTAGCGGGATGGAGGTGGGAGCTGCATCATATAAGTGAGTGGTGCCAGGGTGCCTTTCGTTGCTACAAGGAAGAACCCTCTCTTTAAGGAGCAGGTTTTGCACATGAAAGTATTTTCTTCAGGCTTGGTGTGGTGGCTCGGGCCTATAATCCCAGCACTTTGGGAGGCCGAGGTGGGCGGATCACTTGAGGTCAGAAGTTCGAGACCAGTCTGGCCAACATGATGAAACCCCATCTGTACTAAAACTACAAAAATTAGCCAGGTGTAGTGGTGAACACCTGTAGTCTCAGCCACTCTGGAAGCTGAGGCAAGAGAATTGCTTGAATCTGGGAGGCAGAGGTTGCAGTGAGCTGAGATTGTGCCACTACACTCCAGCCTGGGTGACAGAGCAAGACTCCATCTCCAAAAAAAAAAAAATAGTTTTTTATAATGAAATTATGTCTAGTTGTATGCATTATGAAGCAGGAAGAGTTATCAAGGGTGATTGACTGTTTTACATAATTGTGAGATGGGGGGTATGCTGTTTCTAGAATAAACACAGATTGACCTTTGTAACAGTGACCCCAAAATGCAGACAGGCCTGATGGGGATTTGTTCCTATACTCTCCCCTGTAAACACCACATGGCTTGGAGCCTCAGTTGGCGCCTTCGAGTCAGTGTTAAAGGTGCAGCTGTGTGGAAGGGCTTCTGGCTCTTTGTCATGTCTTGTGCTCGCTGCTGCTTTCCCACTTCCTTTGTAGTTGTCTGTATCCTTAGTCCATCTCCCCCATTAAACTACGGTTCACTGAGAACAGGGACCGTGTCATAAATATATTTGACTCATCCCTGGCACCTAGCACAGGAAACGCTAAATAAATACCGAAAGAGGGAAGGAAGGAAAGCAGGTAGGTCAGTAGGCTCTGGTTGAGGGAAGGGAGGGTGTGGGATTCACCTTGGGCTGTACACTATGCTGCAGCACTGACTGTAAAGCCACTTCATAATTGCTAAGTAGAGGGTGTCGGCTTAGAAAGGAAAGGGACCACATGTTGACCAAGATTTTCCCAGGTGACGCTGTGAAGGAAGCTGATGTCAGCTTCACATCCAGACTTGTGTAATTAGAAATTTCAGAGGGAGGGTAAAGAAAATCTGCCTGCTAGTTGACAGTCCCCTTCTCAGCCCCTATGAACCAACTCCTGAAGGGGAGGAAGCAGAGGGCATGAGGATCCATTCCCAGGTTAGCCTGGGTTCTGCTTACTGCCCCCAGGCAGGGCTTCGGCACCTGCAGGCCAGGGACTCAGCTGGGTCTTTGGAAGCCACTATTGCAAAGCAGAAATACTTCTGTACATTATCTGCTAATTGTCAGTGGGCAGGTTGGAGGCAGCAAACTGGCTTCTGGACCCCTACAGATAAATTTCAGCAAAGAGATTTTAATCAATTGTTGATGGATCTCACTGTCTCCTGCTGCTTGCATATTCCCATGCAGCCTTTAGCCCAGCAAGAATTGTAGTAAACCAAGATCGGCATCATACTGAATCAAAAGAGGGTTTAAGAAACTACACTAAGTCAAATGTTTAGTAGCTTATCTTAACCCAGTATGTAGCAGTTTGAGGTGTGATTGAATGCCACATGTGCAGTGAAGGGACAGGGTGAGGAATGAGGTAGCCATGTGACTGTCCAGCTCCTTCTCATGAAGTGGAACTCAGTGTACTGTTGATGGCTCCATTTGAAATGAAGTTGACCTTCTGTTTTTCCAAATGTTTGTTAACTATTTGTATGTCTTTTTATTGTCCATTTTCATTGCAATTACAGTTCTCCCACTGATGTGCTGAGGCACACACAGATCAATCTCATCCTCCACCAATGCATTTATGTATTTAGAAATCACCATAATTGCAGACTGGGTGCGGTGGCTCACGTCTGTAATCCCAGCACTTTGGGAGGCTGAGGCGGGTGAATCACTTGAGGTCAGGAGTTCGAGACCAGCCTGGACAACATGGTGAAACCCCATCTCTACTAAAAATACCAAAAAGCATTAGCTGGGCACAGTGGTGTGTGTCTGTAATCCCAGCTACTCAGGAGGCTGAGGCAAGAGAATCGCTAGAACCCGGGAGGCAAAGGTTGCCATGAGCCAAGATTGTGCCACTGCACTCCAGCCTGGGCAACAGAGCAAGACTCTGTCTCAAAAAAAAAGAAAAGAAAAAAAGAGCTGTAATTGCAAAGAAAACGGACAATAACAACATATACAAATAGTTAACAAACATTTGGAAAAACAGAAGCTCAACTTCATTAATAATCAAAGATATCTTAACAAAACAATGAGATACTATTTTTCCCTCAAGTCAGTATAGTTTATTTTGATAATAGTCTACATTCATGAGAATGCAGTAAGATTCTGCATTGATATATTGCTGCTGAGAGGTAATTGATATAAATCTAGAAAACCATTTGAAAGTATAAACTAGAGTCTTTCAAATGCCCCTCCCTTTAAAAAGACAAAGGAAATACCATAAAATGTTAATCATAACTATTTCTAGGATTATGTTATACATTTAGAGTTAAAGGGAAAAAATAACATTACTAATATTTTAATGCTCAAATCGTCTGCCCTAACAATCTCCTTTTAAGAAATATCCTGTCCAGGTGTGGTGGCTCACACCTGTAATCTCAGCACTTTGGGAGGCGAGGCAGGAGGATCACTTGAGGCCAGCCTAAGCAACATAGCAGAATGTCATCTCTACAAAAAATATCAAAATTAGCTGGGCCTGGTGTCATGCACCTGTAGTCCTAGCTACTGATGAGGTTGACGTGGAAGAATCACTTAAGCCCAGTTCAGTGAGCCATGATCACACCATTGCATTCCAGCCTGGGCAACAGAGCGAGACCCTATCTCTAAAAAAATTAAAAATTTTAAAAATTTAAAAGGAAAGAAATATCTTAAGAAAATAATCAGAAATATGGGTGTAATTTTATATGTAAAGATCCATAGAGAAGTTATTTATAAGTAGTGAAAAACTGGAAATAATCTAAATGATTAAAGAATATCTAAATAAATAATGATATGAAATTATGAAATGATAAAATTTTTTGCAGCTTACCTTTACAAACTTTTTGATATCAAAGGAAAGTGCTTATGATAAAATAAGTTTTTTTATGTGTGTAATATTATATTCCAATTGTGGTTGCAATTTCAAAAAAAATGTTCATTGAAAGAAAGAGTGTACCAGCCTGGGCAACATGGCAATACCCGTTTCTACAAAAAATACAAAAACTTACTTAGCCCAGTGTGGTGGCATGCACCTGTAGTTCCAGCTTCTCGGGAGGCTGAGGTGGGAGGATGGCTTAAACCCAGGAGGGTAAGGCTGCAGTGAGCTGTGATTGTGCCACTGTACCCCAGCTTGGGCGACACAGCAAGACCCCTGTCTCAAAAAAAAAAAAAAGAAGAAGAAAATATGCCAAAATGGTTTATGCTGAGTGCTTTTGTTTTTACTGCTTTGAACTTTTCTGTGTTTTCCAGCTTTACTTCAATGAGGACGTATTGCTTGATAATCACGGAAAATTTTTAACTCTTTATAGCAAAAGTTAATTACTAAAAGGATATGTAAAATATGTTTCTGTGTTAATATGTCAAAATACTAACAGTGGTTCTCTCTTTAGATGATGAGATGGTATTATGGATAAAATTTGATTTCTTTATAGCTTTTTGTCACTTTCCAAATTTTCTTTTTTTTTTTTTGAGACAGAGTCTCACTCTATCTCCAGGCTGGAGTGCAGTGGCACGATCTCGGCTTACTGCAACCTCCTCCTCCTCCTGGGTTCAAGCGATTCTCCTGCCTCAGCCTCCCAAGTGGCTAGGACTACAGGAGTGCACCACCACGCCCAGCTAATTTTTTTGTATTTTTAGTAGAGACGGGGTTTCACCATGTTGGTCAGGATGGTCTCCAACTCCTGACCTCATGATCCACCTGCCTCGGCCTCCCAAAGTGCTGGGATTACAGGCCTGAGCCACCGCGCCTGGCACACTTTGTATGCAGTTGGATGACAGTTTCTATAGGATAACTACTCTGTCACTGCATTACAATACCATAGCATCGACAAATATAGACAGTGACACTGAAGAGTCAAAAAATACTTCATTTTAAGATCTGTGGCTGGGAATGGATATAATTGATTTAAATTACAAAAAATTAATGATAGATATCAATAAAAAGAGAAGTTAAAGATAGTAAAACGTATTAGGATGGAAATGATGAAATATGATAAAACGATAATGGTAACAAAGTGCTAAAAGTGTTCAATTTAGGCAAATTAAATTTAACAGAGTTTAACTGAGCAAAGAATGATTCACAGATCAGGCAGCCTCCGGAACTAGAATAGATTGAGAACGACTCTGGGGCTGCCACATGGTCAGATAACGTTTATGGACAGTAAAAGAAAGTGTGTATAGAAAACAGAAGTAACCTACAGAGGCAGCTGGATTGGTTACAGCTGAGCATGTGCCTTGTTGGAACTTGGCTTGAACAGCTGAACACCTGTGATTGGCTGAAACTCAGCTGAAACTCAAGTGATTGAGTGAGACTCAGCTCCAAGTTGCAAGAGTAGATTATGGTCTGCTCACACATCCAGTTAGGTTACAGGTCATTATGTGTGGAGAAACCTTTAGTCCAAACTTAAAATATGTAAGGAGGCAACATAAAGCTGAACTTAATTTAAGAAAAGTATATGAGAAAAATAAATTGCGCTTCAGAAAACAATTAAGATCCCTATTGTATATGGATTACAAACCCTTTTTTATAGAAGTTTTTCTTTAAAGAACATGCCCCAACAAGCAAAGTTCAGAAATTCAAGATCCCATTCAGTAATTTAGAAGCCCTTGAAAGACAATTTGGTTCATATTGCACACACACAAGCACACATTCTGAGGTACTTGGTAAACACATGCAGATAATAATAAAAATAGTTAACATTTGTCTAGTCCTTAGTCTGAGCTAGGCTATCTTGAAAGCACCGTGCATATCTTAGCTCATATAAGCCTCACAATAACTCTAGAAGGTGGGACCTATTATTACTGCCATTTATAGCTGGAGAAACTGAGGCATGGAAGGGTTCAGTAGCTTGCCGAGGACCACAGCTAATTATTATAGTAATGGACCAGAGCTCAGGCAGTCTGGCTCCAACATCTGTACCCGCCCCCGCTCAGTGTCTTGTCCCAAGACTATACTGCCTGTCAGATGTAAGGTACTGGTATTATTCAAAGCAGAAGGAGTAAAATATTTAGAACAGAAGCACATTTTAAAATAGAAAATGAGAGGGGCAGAAGAGACCTTGTTAATGACCTCTATTTCCTCTCATCTCCCTGGGAATTCATTCTACAGCAACACCAGGGACAACTGTGGAGGAAGCCTGGTTCTCTTCAAAAGAAAGAACGTTTCTGGGCTCTTATTGTCAGCAGTTGTGTTATCTGACAATGCGCCCTTGCATGGAGAGCGGTTTGTTGGCTGTTTTCAAACCACAGGTGTGAGCATGTGATGATAGCCATGCATTACTGATTTTCTGTTTATCCTGCAGTGAAAAAGCATGATATAATGTGCTTCCATAAGGTGTGAAGTAAAACACTTTTAATCAAACTTCAAAGAACACTCTTCACTTCCGAGAGCAAAGCCTTGTTTCCTTGCTGCTCCGTCTTCTGTTCAGCATTAACTGTCTGCTGCCCATCTCCAGCCTGGCAGTGCCCAGAAATAAATTGTTTCCATTGGGCCTAGGCACTGAAGGGTTGGAACTTACTCTTGAGATCAAGGAGGGCCCTGCCTGTCAGAGTGTTTCTTTTTATCATCCCATGGCTTCCCACACAGACAAACTGTTTTAAACTAGACCTCAGGTTGACAAACTTTGATCCACAATAGAATCTGGCCCACCACCAAGATGACTTTGCATTTTTACATGCTTAAGGGGCAAAAAACTCAAGAGAGGTTTAATATTTTGTAATACCTCAAAATTATGCAAAATTCATATTGTGTCTATAAATAACATTTTATGGGAACACAGCCATGCCCATTCATTTACGTCCACAGTTTCAATGAATGTGGACATGGCTGTGAAGTGTGGACATAAACGAATGAGCATGGCTGTGTTCCCATAAAATGTTATTTTATAGACACAATTTGAATTTTATATAATTTTCAGGTATCACAAGACATTATGTAATTATGTCCAAATTATATAGTTACAGCACAGACTGTATGACCTGCAAAGCTGAAATATTTACCATCTGTGCTCTTATAGAAAGACTTTGCTGAGCAAAACCCCATCTCTGCAAAAAATACAAAAATCAGTCATGGTGGTGTGCACCTGCAGTCCCAGCTACTGGATGGAGGTGAGGTTGGGTAACGGGAGGATCGCTTGAACCCGGGAGGTCAAGACTGAAGTGACCCAAGATTCTGCCACTGCACTCTGGCCTGAGTGACAGAGCAAGATCTTGTCTCAAAAAAAGAAGAAAATGGGAAAAAACAAAGTTTGCCGACCCCTCAACTAGAGCACCAGAGCATCTCAAGCCCCACCCAGTTTGGCTGGCTTTACTAAAGATGAACTAGGCCAGGCGCGGTGGTTCACACCTGTAATCCCAGCACTTTGGGAGGCCAAGGTGGGCAGATCACAAGGTCAGGAGTTTGAGACCAACATGGTGAAACCCCATCTCTACTAAAAATAAAAAATCAGCCGGGCATGGTAGCAGGCACCTGTAATCCCAGCTACTGGAGAGGCTGAGACAGGAGAGCAGCTTGAAACCGAAAGGCGGAGGTTGCAGTGAGCTGAGATCACGCCACTGCACTTTAGCCTGGGCAACAAGAGTGAAGCTCTATCTCAAAAAAAAAAAAAAAAAAAGATAAACTAAGCCTGTCAAGTGAAAGGCGCACATCATTTCACCGAATGATAACTGCAGGGTGTCCCACAAGCTGCTCGCCATTCTCTACATTCATCGTGGTTTAAACTGCCTTAATTGGGGTGATTTCCCTGCATTATTTGTCTGTAAAATATGTGAGATCTCTTCCTGAGGTCTTACCAAGCCATATTGTAAAGGAGACAAACATCATCAAGTTACAAGTTCCACAAAGAGCCTGTAAATTCCTGAGGTTAGGGAATTTAGCACAGATCATTTTCTGATAGACCCGAAACACTACAATATTCCTATTTTCCCTTCATTTAATTCCTGAAACACTATAGTATTCCTATTTTCCCTTCATTTAATTCCCAAAACACTATAGTATTCCTATTTTCCCTTCATTTAATTCCCAAAACATTATAGTATTCCCATTTTCCCTTCATTTAATTCCCAAAACACTATAGTACTCCTATTTTCCCTTCATTTAATTCCCAAAACACTATAGTATTCCTATTTTCCCTTCATTTATTCCCAAAACACTATAGTATTCCCATTTTCCCTTCATTTAATTCCCAAAACACTATAGTATTCCTATTTTCCCTTCATTTAATTCCCAAAACACTATAGTATTCCTATTTTCCCTTCATTTAATTCCCATGATCTTAATGTTAAATGTGATGTTCATTTTTTTAATGTGAAGCTCAAGAATAAGTTGCTAACTAACTCGTTGCTAAAATCCAGTTTTAAATGTAGTTAAAACATTTTGGCCAAGTGCAGTGGCTCATGCCTGTAATCCCAGCACTTTGGGAGGCTGAGGTGGGAGGATCTCTTGAGCCCAGGAGTTGAAGACCAGCCTGAGCCAAATAACAAGATCCCATCTAAAAAAACAAAAAAACTTTTCGTGGCCACAAACCCTGTGTCTGCACAGTTTATAGTGGGCTTGTGTGAGCCGAAGCTGGCCTGTAGGCAGTGTTCCATCATCTGTGTGACCTGTAGCAACTGCTCAATTCTAGAATGGCTTCCTCCACCCACTTCGAGCCCTCAGGAGCCCCACTCACCCATTTGCTCAGAGCACCCACTTGTTGAGCACCTGCAATGGGCCAGGCCTTGGCTGCTCTACCCAGTCTGTGTCAGAGCACCCACAGCCCATGGCAGGCAACAGCTGTAAAGAAACAACTGCATTAAGTTAGACAAATACAGGTAGAGAAGCTTGGTAGAGATGAGTGCTGGGAGTCCCATGGGAGCACATAGAAAGGCTTTACAGAGCAGTTGGTCTTCCCGATGTTCATCCATTCCATAAATACGTGCACCTTCCATGTACAAGGCCCTGGGTTCAACACATCACAGCCCCCGTTCTCAACCTTACATTCCAGTGGGGCAAACACACAAAACCCAAGTAAACAAATGAGTAAAAATAATTTGATACGGTAATAAGTGCTAAGGAGGAATAAGCAGGGTTCTGAGGCAGAAAATGAGGTGCTCTCTTTTGCTAGAGTGGTGAGAGAAGACCAAATGAAGAGGTGACACTTCAGCTCAGGCTCGGAAGATGAACAGGAACTGTGAAGACCAACCCAGTAAGGAAGAATGGTTGGTGCAAAGGCCCTGAGGCAGAAAATAACTTAGTGTGCTTGAGGAATTGAAAGCTGGATAGGAGTTGGAGGAACAGACCATTAGCCACAGCTTTGCGTGTGGTGTGAGGAGGGGTGTGGCCATTGTGGGCAAGGGTCTGGAATGGCATGGGTGTTGGTGGATGTGCCACGGATACAGGATTCCAGCCGGGATGAGCGGGAAAAGCAGGCTGGAAAGCCAAGGAGGAGGCAGATTGTGACAGGCCTAGGATACTAGGCCAAGAGATTTTGGTTTTATGCAACAGGCAACAGGCAGCCAAAACAGAGGAGGATCTTGTGTTTCCACTTAAAAATATTTTTTTCTGACAATAAAAGTAACTCTATTTGTAGAAATTTTGGAAAATGTACACAAGTACATTAAAGAAAACTGGAAGCACACATTCAAACCATTGTTCACATTTTTATATCTTCTTTGCCTATAGATCTGTGTATAGTTTTCCAAATATGAGATTTTTCTTACGTTCTATTTTATAATTGCTGTTTCACTTAACAGTGCAGAGCAAACATTCTGAAAATGTTTTCCTGTGTCGCTGTTCTTTTCCAGCACAGCTTTTAATACATGTGTGGTATTTCATGCTAACCACACAGGTATTAAAACTGTGCTGGAAAAGAACAGCGACACAGGAATTTGTGCTAAATTCCTACATTTATTTAACCATGCCCTGCGATTGAGCACCTAGAACATTTCTGATTTTCAGCCTTATAAACAGTGCTGTGATAATTATCCTTAAAAGGGTGTATTTATTCATATCCGTAATTGTTTCCTTAGGAATTCCTAGAGAGAGAGTTGCGGGATCAAAAAGTGTATATTTTTTAAGGCTTTTCATACATTTTTCTAGATTAGCTAAAGTTTTTTATACCATGTTATGCTCCTACCAGCCAAGTATGAGCATACTTCACTTACCAAGCTACTCACTTTGCACTAGATTTAATTTGCCTGTTTGAAAAAGAAAAAAACTTTGTATATCCATTGTTTCAGTCTGCATTTCTTAAATGAAATTGAACATTTTCTGCCATGGGTCTACCTGTGATTTGTACGTGTTTCATGGATTATTCACATCCTTTGTTGATTTTTTTCTTTTGGTGTGTTCATGATTTGGTTTCTAATTTTTAAGAGCTTTTTATATATTAAGACCATTAACCCTACTTGCAGATACTTTCCCAGTCTGTCTTTTTTTTCAACAAAAGTTTTGCATTTTTATGTGGTCAATTCTGTCTTTTCCTTTAGCCTTTACATGAATGCTTTTCCCCACTGAAAGATCAGGTAAATATTCACTTACATATCCTTCCCATTCTTCAGTACTTTTACAAATTTTAATAATTTTTATATTACAAATTTCGATAAATTTGTCATCTTTAATCAGATTTCTGTATTTAAAAGATAACTGAAGAAATGTGGAGAAGGTTCTAGAGGGGAAGGAACTGGTATCAGGCAGACCAATTAGCTAGGTGTTGCAGTTGCCCAAGAGGGATCTGGCCATGGCAGTGATTCCGACCCTTTCCTGTCCCCACACAGTCTAATTGTACAGAGTACACCCACAGGAGTAGCTCTCACTATGTGCAGTGATTCTCAACCTCAGGTAGGGGCAGGGGCAGGAGCAGGGGTAGGGGTAGGGGCAGGGACTCAGCTCAGCTGAGAATCCCAGTGGAGTTTTAAGGGAAAGAACATATTGAACAGAAGCTCAGGAGGGCAGGCAACTGAATGGCTGTAGGTGATGAGCAGAGTAACTGGTGACTCAGGTATTTTATTTAGGTGAGTGAGTAGATCATGGTTCCATTAGCCTAGACCATAACAACTATGGGAGGCAGAGCCCTAGAAAGGAGGGGAACAGCGTGGAAGATGACACAGACATGTTAGGACTTACTCATTTTTAAAGGATATAGTTCAGTTCAGGTGGAAATAGCTAAGCAGTGAGAACTGGGAGCCTGGAGCCCAGGAGTCTGTACCAGGGAGTGTGGATTGGGAAGCCAGCTGAAAGGAAGTTGTAGTGGTGGGAGTGAATGAAACAAGCCATGTGTGGAGAATAAGAAGAAAAACATGGCCAAGAAGGAACTCTCAGGAACATAAAATTCCAAAGGTGGGAAAGGGGCATTGAGGAGGATAAATAAGCAAAAAGGACTAAGAAGAACTTGTCGAAGAAGTAGGAGAACCAGAATGACAGCAATGCCGAGAGAAAAAGAGTTTGAAGGAGAGGGAATGGTCTTCAGCTTTGGAACTTTCTAGCAAGACACCTAGGCCCTTCATTGTGCCATCAAAACCCACGTCCTTTTTCAGCTGCTAGAAAAGGAGCTGACTCTTTCTGCTAGACTCTTTCCTATTCCATGTCTGGTCCATTCGCAGCCCTGGTAATTGCACGCACTGCTTCCTCCACCCACAGCACTCTCCCCTGCTCCTCCTGGTGAGCCACTCCTCTTGCAGGAACCGCCTCAAATACCACCTCCTCTGTAAAGGCAGTCCTATTCAGCTTTCTCCAAAATTCACTCAGCACTGTTGTGAATTTCTCAGAGCTCCCTTGGCACTATAGTTCATCTCTCTAGCTAGCATGCCACCTTGTGTGGTAGTTATCTACTCAGTGCTTTTCAGGCTCCTCTAAGCAGTTCCCCCAGCAACAGAGAAGAGTTAACTCAACATTCACTAGGGACATATCACAACACAGCCTATGATATGCTGCTGCTTTTCTTTTCTTTTTTTTTTTTTTCTTAGAGAATAGAGTCTCACTGTATTGCCCATACTGGCCCCGAACTCCTGGACTCAAGCAGTCCTCCCACTCAGCCTCCCAGAGTGCTGGGATTACAGGCGTGAGTCACTGCGCCCAGCCTGGCATGCTTCTTTAAAGGCCTGTGTTTTTGTAATGGTTGATGCTGTTTTTCATGCTGTCATTCTAAATGTTGGTTTTAATTTACTTGGGCATCAGGTGTTTCCAGTTACTTACATGGAGTAAAGCTTATTCTCCAGCATGTTTCTCCATCTTTGTTCCGTGGTTTCGCTTACTATAGCACCCTAATGCACATCCAAGGGAAATCGTGTCCTGGTTTAAGAAGCTTCAGTTTCCACATCTGTATCTTTCACTGGATCAAGAGCATTTCCACTGCAGTGACTGTTCTTAAACATCCTATCTCTAGTACCCAGCACAGTACCTAGGACATAGTAAACATTGATATATACATTTACAGAAGCAAAGGACAGAAGGAGGAA
>NW_012104465.1:759353-762947 GCF_000951045.1 Mandrillus leucophaeus | reverse complement strand
CAGGCTGTGGCTCATGCCTATAATACCAGCACTGTGGGAGGCCCAGGTGGGCCCATCATTTGAGCCCAGGAGTTCAAGACCAGTCTAGGCAATATAGTAAGACCCCAATCTCTACAAAAAATACAAAAATTAGCCAGGTGTGGTGGTGCATGCCTCTAGTCCCAGCTACTCAGGAGACTGAGGTGGGAGGATTGCTTGAGCCCAGGAGGCTGAGGCTGCAGTGAGCTGTGATTATGCTACTGCACCTCAGCCTAGGCAATAAAGCGAGACCCTGTCCAAACAAAACAAAACAAAACAAAAAACAGTGCATAAGTAAAGCTTGACTGCAAAGTATGATGAGAGAAGACATTAGCTATGGATAGTTTATTTTAATTTCAAGGCATTTGGCAGCAGTGGAGGGATAGGGAAGGACAGGTGGACTTTTTGGTCTTTTGTTTAATGTAGGAGATTTGAACATGCTTCTAGGCTAAGGACAAAGCGGATAGCCACTGAGGAGAGACTGAAAATATTGATTCAATCAAGAAATATTTATTGAGTACCAACAATGGGCCAGGCTCTGTACAGGGAGTGAGCAAGATATAGACAGCATTCCTGTGCCATGGTGCTTTCATTCCAGCAGAAAATAAAAAGGATAATGGGTCATCATCCACGAGAAGATGGAACCTTGTGCTGATTGGTGTGTTCTCGGGAAGAGCAAAATGTTTTAATGTTAGTCCAGGTCAAACATAATTATGAAGGTGAGACTGCCAAAGGGAAAAGCCACATACATTCCAAAGCCACCTGGATGCATGGGGTGGGGGCGGAGGTGGGGCACGGTGGGGGGCATAGAGAAAGAGCAAAAGTAAAGCTGGACATGTCCAATGTGTATTTGCCAAAAACATTTTTCTCTCCTGTGATTCAGACAAGGTGGTGCTTTCAGGATATACAAGTGAAACCAAGGCAGAAAAAGACATGGCCAAGTCTTGTCTAGCCAGTTAGCCTAAGCTTTTCTGGTCTTTTGTAAGTGACTCATTTCCCTTTTGTGTGGTTTTCTTAATATATTCCGCATAAGGCTGGCTGTTACATCCAAACAAACAAAATACGTGATCTGAGCATGAACTGCCTCTTGATCTAATCCACTTCTTAATCACATTTATGTTCATTCTCTTTGAGTCCCATAGTTTGGGACAATGCTATAGGCTCCCCACCCCTAGAAGTCATTTATTATCAGCTACCAGCCACTCAACTTTCAGTGTCAGAAACTACAGATCTCATTTCTAACTCGAGATTAATTCTGTTTCACTGATAATATTAAGAAATGGCTGTAAATTAGATGAAAATAGTCTTAAATTATTTCACTTTTATCATTTCTTTCTGTCTTTTTCTCTTTTTCTTTTTCTTTTTTTTGACACTCTGTTGCCTAGGGCTGGAAGGCAGTGGTGCAGTCATAGCTCCCTGTGACCTCAACCTTCCAGGCTCAAGTGATCTTCCCACCTCAGCCACCCGAGTAGCTGGAACCTAGCTAATTTTTAAATATTTGTGAAGACCAGGGTCTCACTACATTGCCCAGGCTGGTCTCCAACTCCTGGGCTCAAGCAGTCCTCCCTCTCAGCCTCCCAAAGTGCTGGGATTTCAGGCGTGAACCACAGTGCCTGGCCCACTTTTATTACTCCTGTTTCTATTATTATAGGCTAGCCCCAAATACTTTTTAGAAGTAGGCAGAGTATATTCGCAAGTACCTTTTTAATTACCTAGAAAACAGATCTACAAAGAATGAAGACATTGGACTCAGTTTGTGATTTCCTGATTTTTAATGTGTGTTATTATAGTGGCCTTACTAATCCTCTGTGATTAACTGTGGAAAATTTTGCTTTAATCTTTGCAACAGGTTAGATCATGAGACAGTGAACACCAAAATTAAAAAAAAAAAAAAAATTGCAGCTCTGTAGTTTTGAAAAAAATTTATATGGCATATTTCTTGTAACAAATCATAGCTCAGGCTAGGCGCAGTAATCCCAGCACTTTGGGAGGCCAAAGCAGGCAGATCACCTAAGATCAGGAGTTCGAGACCAGCTTGGCCAACACAGTGAAACCCCGTCTCTACTAAAAACACAAAAATTAGCCAGGCATGGTGGTGCACGCCTGTAATCCCAGCTACTTGGAAGGCTGAGGCACGAGAATCACTTGAACCAGCGAGGCAGAGGTTGCAGTGAGCCGAGATTATACCACTGCACTCCAACCTGGGTAACAGAGTGAGACTCCATCTCAAAAAAAAAAAATTATAGCTCAAAGTTTGAAAATCATTTTGTTTTCATGGGATTCATTGTAAAGGAGATTAGACCTAACCTATTATTAATACTGATCTTTTCATTACATTAAGTATTCACTATCATAGAACACTAAATTAAGCACATTCCATAGAACTTTATCGTTTCATACTTTTTGTGATGGTTAATACTGTCAACTTGATTGGATTGAAAGATGCAAAGTATTGATCCTGGGTGTGTCTGTGAGGATACAAAAGGCTTTCACACTGCATTTTACTCCTATTTCACGATACTTCTGTAAGACAGTTAATGCAATTAACATGTCCTTTATGTGACAGATGAGGAAAATGAGGCTCTGGGATTGAAGAGACTTGACAAAAGTCATTCAAGTCATTGGTATCTGCATAGAACACACACCTTGCCACCAAGTAGTTCCCACACCAAAGCAGAGGCAAATGGCCATTTATGAGTGTAACCCTCCTAGCACAGCATCCAACTCATGGCAAACCCTCTCCAAACATTAGCTATGTGCATTTAAATTACAATTCCCACAAACAGAAGTGACATTAACACTATGGAAAACAGCTTCATAAATTAGAAAGTCAGTGCTATGCCCCTCCTATGACCTCGCTGACATTTTCAGAAGGTAGCCCAGGGATTCCTGCTCACTGCTTATCTTTAATGTTTATATTTGTTAACAAAAGATTATGAGGCGGGGTGCAGTGGCTCACGCCTATAATCTCTAGCACTTTGGGAGGCGGAGCTGGGTGGATCACTTGAGCCCAGGAGTTTAAGACCAGTCTGGGCAACATAGTGAGACCTTGTCTCTACAAAAATAATGAACAAAAGTAGCTGGGTGTGGTGGTGTGTGCCAGTAGTCTAGCTACTCTGGAGGCTGAGGTGGGAGGCTTGCTTGAGCCCAAGAGACAGAGATTGCAGTGGGCTGAGATGGCGCCACTGCACTCCAGCCTGGACAACAGAACAAGACCCTGTCTCAAAAAAAAAAAAAAAAAAAAAGATTATGCATTTTGTGTAATATATATTTTCTCAGTATAAATGTTTGTGTATATAGATATATATAAATAATTAAAAGTCGGCCAGGTGCGGTAGCTCACGCCTGTAATCCCAACACTTTGGGAGGCCGAGGCGGGTAGATCATTTGAGGTCGGGAGTTGAAGACCAGCTTGGCTAACATGGTGAGACCCATCTCTACTAAAAATACAAAAATTAGCTGGGTGTGGTGGCGCGCACCTGTAATCCCAGCTACTTGGGAGGCTGAGGCAGGAGAATTGCTTGAACCTGGGAGGCAGAGGTTGCAGTGAGCCAAGATCATGCCACTGCACTCCAG
>NW_012104465.1:756125-757458 GCF_000951045.1 Mandrillus leucophaeus | reverse complement strand
GTTTGAGGCTGTAGTGAGCTGTGATTGTGCCACTGTACACTCCAGTCTGGTGACAAAGCAAGACCCTGTCTCTAAAAAAAAAAAAAAAAAAAAAATCCTTATTTTTGTGACTTGGCCAGCCTTCAATAATAGAGCTCAGTGATAGCCTAGATAACCCAAACAAAATAAAGCAAACATCACTTTGAGTTGCACCTCTGAACTTGCATTTGGGCATTACTGATTTACAATATTACCTTTGCATTTTATAGGCTGTAAACTCATTGAATTTGGGATTCCTTTCTTGGGGTATCAACTAAAAGGCAGGAGAACTCATATTTTCATATTTGGGAGCACCGGGATTTGGGGAAAGAGTAGGTTCTTTTTAAATGAATATTCCTGGCAGCCGTCCCCCCAAAAATCCTTTGTCTGCTTCTCTAGGAAGGTGCTGGAAAGGAGCCAGCACATAGGAATTAAAAAGACAACCAGCACAGAAGAGAAATGAGTGCTAAAAATACTAAAACCAACCAGGATTCATCATCTGAAAGCAAAATTGGTTTTCTGTGTGCCCCTGCCTCTGGACTTGCGCACAGTCGTGATGGCTCTGTGTTATTTGGGGGTGACAGTAATTATGGAGCTGGAGTGCTCCTCGGCAAAGACAGACAGAGCTCCTCGCAGAAGGGATGGTTTCCATGGCAATAGCATCAGCATCTGAATGACTTCCTGTCACAACAAGTTGGTGATTTAATGAGTTCATTACTGAATTCCAAAGGAAAACCAGAGAGTGGATGAGCTACTGTTCAGCCCTCAAAGTGACTGAATCCATAGTGAGGGAGCCATTTCTACCAGGCGCAGCATCAGAACCATTAACAGCTCAGGGCTATTACAAAGGCAGCCTGGGTGCTCCAGGGCGGGTGTGTGAAGGGAAAGTGACCCAGACTGTGAATCTGCAGCCACGTGGTCTGGGAAGGCCTCGGTGGCTGTTATTCCAGGAGGGTGAAAGAATTGTGTGAGTCTCCACTGGAAGCTTTCCCTGGTTCAAACCCAGTGAAATTCGTATCACAGGAATTTAGCTCAGGGCTTCAAATGCATACTCCCAAGTACCCCAGTCCTTTAGAAAAGACACCGAGAAAAAGAAAGAGACCTTAAATTCTTATTGTGTATAGAGGAAAGAGAGAAAGCATTTCATCCTACTTTCTATTCTTCAGTATTTTAGAGATTGACACTTATGTGGAACAAAAAAATCGAGGCTGGGCATGGTGACTCACGCCTGTGATTCCAGCACTTTGGGAGGCCGAGGTGGGCGGATCATGAGGTCAGGAGAATGAGACAGTCCTGGCTAGCGCAGTGAAACACC
>NW_012104465.1:751262-753300 GCF_000951045.1 Mandrillus leucophaeus | reverse complement strand
GTAATCCCAGCTACTTGGGAGGCTGAGGCAGGAGAATTGCTTGAACCTGGGAGGCAGAGGTTGCAGTGAGCCAAGATCATGCCACTGCACTCCAGTCTGGGCAACACAGTGAGACTTTGTCTCAAAAAAAAAAAAAACCTAAAAAAGAATTAAAAGTGGTACTGAATAAGAAGTCAGAAATTGTCTCATTGATGTCCCATGCAACACAATGGCTTCCCACTGGCACTGGGAAACAGGATTTTTCCCCACCTTGCCAAATGCTCATAGAGCCAGTGACCTGCTGAGGTCTTCTTGAGGAGCTCAGACAGATCTTAACCTAGCTCTAACTTCTTATTAGGCCGCTTCTCATTTTCCCTCCTCTGCCTTCCATACCTAGATAATTCTAGAGGACAAATTTTTTTTTTTTTTTTTTTTTTTTTGAGACAGATCTCACTCTGTCACCCAGGCTGGAGTGCAGTGGCACGATCTTGGCTCATTGCAACCTCCTTCTCCTAGGATCAAGCCATTCTCCCACCTCAGCCTCCCAAGTAGCTGGGACTATATACATGCACCACCGTGCCCAGCTAATTTTTTGTATTTTTAGTAGAGACAAAAAATATAAAAGACCAGCCATGTTGCCCAGTCTGGTCTCGAACTCCTGGGCTCAAGCAATCTGCCCACCTCAGCCACCCAAAATGCTGGAATTGCAGGCATGAGCCACCATGCCCTACCTAGAGGACGAACTTTTGGCCAGAGCCATTCTTCAGCAGGTGATAGACCCAGAAAGAAGGGGCTTAGGGTTCTATAGTGGCTGCAATGATGAGTGCCCTCTCTTCATGTTAAGAACAAACTAAGAAAATTAAGAACTGGGCTGTCCAAAATGGACCACTCTCTGTAGTTAATTTTTTATTTTTTTTAAAGACAGGGTCTTGCTCTGTCACCCAGGCTGGAGTGCAGTGCCATGATCTCAGCTCACTGCACCCTCTGCCTCCCGGGTTCAAGTGATTCTCCCACCTCAGCCTCCCAAGTAGCTGAGACTACAGGCGTGCACCACCATGTCTGGCTAATTTTTGTAGTTTTTTTTTTTTTTTTTTTTAGTAGATTCAGGGTTTCGCCATGTTGGCCAGGCTGGTCTCGAACTCCTGGCCTCAAGTGCCACCTGCCTTGGCCTCCCAAAGTGCTAGGATTATAGGAGTGGCCCACTGCACCCAGCCACTGTAGTGAATTCTCTATCACTGGAAATACTCAGGCTGAGATCAGACAATCACTTGGGATGCTGCAGAAGCGGTTGGTTGATTGGACAAGATAATTATGAACGACCTTTCCTAATCTGAGCTTCTGTGATTCTGCCACAGCAGAAGTCACCTTTATGCCTGTGGACACATGAAGTGTGACATACTAATAACTATGAATATGGAAAAGCATGGCATTTATTTAATTTACCTAACTTAGAGCCTCACATTCCTTAGCTGTAAAATTGGGATAAAAATACCTGTCCCATGGGGTTTTTATGCAGATTAATTTAAATCATGAAACATAATGTAAATTGCCTGCCACTGTATCTGTCGGATGCTCATTAAGTGCTGGTTATCTGTGAATATTCACAATATACCATGTGCTATAACATATATGAAAAAAGACTTGATTGCTGCTTTAAGTTAGATGAGTTCTTGGGCTGGCACAATGCTCACACCTGTAATCCCAACACTTTGGGAGGTAGAGGCAGGAGGATTGCTTGAAGCCAGGAATTTGAGACTAGCCTGGGAAACATAGTAAGATGCTGTCTTTACAAAAAAAAAAAAAAAAAAAATTTTTTTTAATTAGCTGGGCACGGTGATGTAGTTCCAGCCACTCAGGAGGCTGATGCAGGAGGATCACTTGAGCTCAGGAGTTTGAGGCTGTAGTGAGCTGTGATTGTGCCACTGTACACTCCAGTCTGGTGACAAAGCAAGACCCTGTCTCTAAAAAAAAAAAAAAAAAAAAAAATCCTTATTTTTGTGACTTGGCCAGCCTTCAATAATAGAGCTCAGTGATAGCCTAGATAACCCAAACAAAATAA
>NW_012104465.1:725443-748747 GCF_000951045.1 Mandrillus leucophaeus | reverse complement strand
GGCCTCCCAAAGTGCTGGGATTACAGGCGTGAGTCACTGCACCCAACTGGCCCCCACATTTTAAATGACTCACCAGATAATCAGATACGTAATATATAATCATCGAATCCCAGGGTCAGAGTGGAGCTAATGATCATGAAATCCAGCTTCCTCTGTAGGCAGTGCTCCCCAGAGTGTCCCACCCTTGCTTGGATACCTCTGGGGTTAGGAAACTCGCTACTTCTAAGGGTTGGAAGGCAGATTCCCACAGGCCTCACTGGGCTTCTCACTGGACTGCACTTATACAGGAAATACTTAGAAACTAGTCATTCATACATTGATCAGGAAATATTTAGATATTCCTGATATATCATTGATACAGGAAATATTTAGAAACTAGTCATTCCTTCTTGTCCCCTAACTGTTGGCTTTTTTTTTTTTTTTTTTAGCGTTACCTCCTACAGGGTTTGCAAATGTAGTTTTGACGTGCTGCCAGGTGTGAACAGCACACTGCTTTTGCTCTTTGGACGTCCCTTCTCATTAATACACATGTTTGGACATGAGGATCAATGAAGTGTTAATAAACTGGCCGAGCCACAGCTGAAATAGGACTTTACCAGTGTCACGAGACAGCCAGTGGGCCTCCCCTTCCTGTCACACTGTGGAGGCAAAAGCAGGGCAGGCCTGCACACATATGCATTTAAGATACGGCACAATAGCAGTGTGCCAGGCTCCTCAGCTCCAGAGAACACAGAGGTTCTTCAGTCTGGATAGTGAAGTGGAAAATGCTTTCTTTTCTTTCTTTGTTATAACTGCTGGTGCCATGATAATCCTCTTTCGGCCCGGTGGTTATTTGGCACTTCCATTTCTTTCTCTTTTTCACTGTGCAAGTCACTGAATGTAAAAGGTGGATAAGACTTGAGGCACACAGACAAATGCCGCTGAGAAGGGTAAGTGGGAGCCGGGGGTTCCTAGAAGGAGCTGCAAACCTGGTGAAGAGGGAAGGACAGTCTCAGAGCCCTCGGGGGAGCTTCCTGGAAAGGGCTACAGCTGAGGAAAGGAAATGCAGAGGAGGAGGAAGAGAGGAATTAGCCGGGTGAAGTTAGGGGAGGAAAAGAGAGAGTATTACAGTAAAATCTGGATGTGCTGAAGCTGTTTCAGAGAAGGCGAAGAGTTAAGTCTACCTGCCTAAGCGGGTGAGGCGGGCAAGCACCCTGGAGGAGAGTTACAGTGATGGAAAGGGGGCAGAGAGAGGCAGGGGCCTAGTCCCAGGAAGCTTCAAATGCCAGGTGAATAGTAAGAGTGCACACATTGAGTACCTACTGCGTGCCAGGTCCTATGCAAAAGTTTTACACGGATTTTTGCTTTCATCCACCTGCACATTCTCTTGGAGCTGGGACTGGACCACTCTCTGATTCTAGATACTTTCTAGCTAACTATCTAAAGAGCTTTATTGTGATATAAATTCACATACCATACAATTCACTCACTTAAAGTATGCAATTCAAAGGTTTCTAGTATATTCAGAGTTGTGCAACTATCACCATAATCAATTTAGAAATAATTATCATAAATGGAAACCCTTTGGCAGTCACCCTCATTCTCTGAAAGTTCCCACTCAACTCTAGGCAATCGCTAATCTACTTTTTGCCCCTGTAGCTTTGCCTACACTGGACATTTCATGTCAACAGGATTATATAATACGTGGTCCTTTGTGACCAGCTTCTTCCACTTGGCATAACATTTGCAAGGTTCAGCTATGTTGTAGCATGAATCAGGACTTCATTCTCTTTTATTGCCAAATAATATTCCACCATATCGATAGAGCACATTATGTTCACCTGTCTGTCAGTGGGTAAACATTTCAGTCGTCTCCACTTTTTGGCTATTATGAATAATGCTGCTTTGAACTTGTGGATATAAGTTTTTGTATGGACATGATTTCATTTTTCTTGAGTTAAATTTTTGAATCATATAGTAAACTACATCTTTAACTTTTTGAGAAACTCCCAAACCATTTTCCAAAGCAGGTGACCACTTTATATTTCTACCAGCAGCATATGAAGCTTCTCCTTTCTCCATTCCTTGCCAGCACTTACTGTCTTTCTTTTGTTGTTGTTGTTTGTTTTTTGAGATAGAGTCACTCTGTCACCTAGGCTGGAATGTAGTGGCACAATCTTGGCTCACTGCAACCTCTGCCTTACAGGTTCAAGCAATTCTCCTGCCTCAGCCTCCCGAGTAGCTGGGATTACAGGCCCATACCACCACGCCCAGTTAATTTTTGTGTTTTTAGTAGAGACGGGGTTTCACCATGTTGGCCAGGCTGGTCTCGAACTCCTGACTGCAAGTGATCCACCCACCTCAGCCTCCCAAAGTGCTGGGATTATAGGCGTGAGCCACCATGCATGGCCATTATCTGTCTTTTTTATTATAGTCATCCTAATTGATATGAAAAGGTATCTCAGTGTAGTTTTGATTTACATTTCCCTAATGACTAATGGTGTAGAGCACATTTTCATGTGCTTATTGGCTATTTGTATATCTTCTTTTAAAAATATCTGTTTAGATCCTTTGTCCGCTTTTCAATTGGGCTGTCTTTTTATTATTGAGTTCTAAGAGTTCGTTATGTAGTGTAGATACAAGTTATTTATCAGATACATGATTTGCAAAGTTTTTTTCTATTCTGTGGGTTTTTTCACTTTCCTTTTTTTTTTTTTTTTTTTTTTTTTTTTGAGACAGAGTCTCTCTCTGTCACCTAGGCTGGAGTACAGTGCCATGATCTCAACTCACCACAACCTCAGCCCCCTGGGTTCAAGCAATTCTCCTGCCTCAGTCTCCTCCCGAGTAGTTGGGATTACTACACCTGGTTAATTTTTGTACTTTTAGTAGAGACAGGGTTTCATCATGTTGGCAGATTGGTTTTGAACTACTGACCTCAGATGATCCGCCTGCCTCAGCCTCCCAAAGTGCTAGGATTACAGGCATGAGCCACCGCGCCCAGCCTCTTTTCTTTTTCTTGATGGTATCCTTTGAAGCACAAACGTTTTTTATTTTGACAAAATTCAGTTCATCTATTTTTTCTTTTGTTGCTTGTGCTTTTGGTTTAGAGACCATATTTTTAACCAATAACATTATTTGAACTTGATTCTGTGAGTTATGGAAAGCGACTGAAGGACTTAAAGTTGTAGAATGACCTAAAACTTTCAATTTTTAAAAATCAAACTAATGCTTATACATGTGTGGCAGGCTAATGATGATTCCCAAAGAGATGTTCATGTTCTAATCCCTAGAACCGGTGAATATTATCTTATTTGGAAAAAGGCTCTTTGCAGATTTAATAAGAATCTCGAAATTAGATTATCCTGGATTATTCACGTGGGCCCTACGTGGCACTAATAAATCCTTATAAAAGAAAGGTAGAGGGACATTTAATACTCACAGAGAAGGCAGTGGGAAGACAGAGGCAGAGACTACAATGATGAAGCCACAAGTCAAGGAGTGCTGGCAGCCACCCGAAGCTGGAAAAGACAGAACCCTAGAGGCTCTGGAGAAAACATGGCCCTGCCCGCACTTGGATTTCAGACTTCTGGCCTCCAGAACTGTGAAAAAGTAATTTCCTGTTGTTTTAAGCTGCTAAGTTTATGGTAATTTTTTACAGCAGCCATAAGAAACTAATACAATATGGTTTTTTAAAAAATCAAAGTGAAAGGGTTTTAAATGAAAAGATAAACAACATGCTGCTGCTGCTCTGTGTGTGTGTGTGTGTGTGTGTGTAGAGACAGGGTCTTCCTATGTCACCTAGTCTGGTCTTGAACACCTGGGCTCAAACGATCCTCCTGCCTTGGCCTCCCAAAGTGCTGGGATTATAGGCATGAGCCACAGGGCCAGGCCTTTAAAAAAAATCATATTTGAACATCATCTATTTTATTTATTTATTTATTTTAACTTCTGGGATACATGTGCAGGATGTGCAGGCTTGTTACATAGGTAAACATGTGCCATGGTAGTTTGCTGCACCGATCAACCTATCACCTAAGTATTAAGCCCGGCATGCATTAGCAATTTATCCTGACTCTCTCTCTCTCCCCCAACCCCCACCCACAACTGGCCTTTTGTGTGTGATGTTCCCCTCCCTGTGTCCATGTGTTCTCATTGTTCAGCTCTCATTTATGAGTGAGAACGTGTGGTGTTTGGTTTTCTGTTCCTGTGTTAGTTTGCTGAGGATTATGGGTTCCAGTTCCATCCTTGTTCCTGCAAAGGACATGATCTCATTTGTTTTTATGGCTGCATAGTATTCCATGGTGTATATGTATCACATTTTCTTTATCCGGTCTATCATTGATGATCATTTGGGTTGATTCCATGTCTTTGCTATTGTGAATAGTGCTGCAATGAACATACATGTGGACATCATCTATTGACCTTTGACTATAAAAGATGGTAGTTTAGGGCAGGCATGGTGGCTCATGCCTATAATCCCGGCGCTTTTGGAGACCAAGCCTCAAGGATCTCTTGAGTCCAGGAGTTCAAGACTAGCCTGGACAACACAGCAAGACCCCATCTCTATGAAAAATAATAATAATAATTATCCAGGTGCAGTGTTGCATACCTGTAGTCCCAGCTACTCAGGAATCTAAGGCAGGAGGATCACTTGAGCCCAGGAGCTCAAGGTTACAGTGAGCTATGATCATGCCACTGTACTCCAGCCTGAGCAACAGAGCTAGATGCTATCTCTAAAAAAAAAAAAAAAAAAAAAAAAGATTTATTTGACTTAGATGCCTTTGGCTACTCCCTCCCAATTTTTACTAGTTTTTCCGTTATCTTTAGCTTACTGTCAGTTACTGTTGCAACTCAAAATACTGTAATCATCAAATCTAAGAAACCATCTACTATAAGACACACCATTATTTTCTATTCCACTAAGGAAAAACAGGACTGCCAAATTATACTTCCACAGTATCATGAAGAGTAAGGAGCTTCCCAGTTCAAAGACATTACGGGTTGAAAAAAATGGGGCCTTGGAAACAGTGAAATACAAAAATATACAAGAATTTTTTTTCATGCTCCATCAACTTCAGACCCCCTTGACTCACCATGTAAGTGGCCCAGATTTTCTCCTTACTGTTCCCTATCTCTCTCTGAACTTTTGAAAACTATAGCTTTACTTTTACATTGTTAATATTAATATTTATATTGTTTTCCACTTTGGTGATTGATTCTAAAGCCAAAACCCCAATAGCTGACATTTATATTACTATGATTTTACAAGCATTGTTTCCTTCAGAGCCAGGTAGTATACTAGGTTTACATTTCCTTCTTATGGATTCATTTCTCTCTCTATGGACCGCTATGCTAATGGCCAACCCTCAGTTCAAACTGGTCATTTCATAATTGGAGTCTTTAAATGTTGTTAGTCAGTCTTTAAATGTTGTTTGTCAAGTCTCAGGCTAATTATAAAAAGCAATTAGACCCTAAAAACTAAACATTTATGATACTGGCATGTGTAGCCCCTGCTCTTTGACATCACTCTATCTGTAGACCTTCTCTTTAATTCCTTATCATCTAAACCCAGAGTCAGCAAACTTTTTTCTGTAAAGAGCCAGATAATAAATATCTTAGGCTTTGCAGACCATATGGTCCCTGTTACAAGTATTCAGCTCTTCCATTGTGTCACAAAAGCAGCCATGGACAATATGGAAATGAATGGACATGACTGTGTTCCAGTAAAATTTTATTTACAAAAACAGACAACCAGATTCAGCCCTGGGTCTTAGTTTGCCAGCCCCTGATCTAGAAGAATAAATCCTGGCCCTCATATCTTGGGACGCTATGAATATTTCAATTTGGAAGGTTTTGAATACTCTAAATTGAAATGACTGTAACATGGGCCACACAGGACCGAAAAACACACTTGAAAATATAAAATTCTTTAGATGTCATGAATATGGGTCATCTTCCGGCCCTAGGAGGAAGGAAGTCTGCTGAAGTTGCACTCGTACGTTTCTCCATTCCTTGGGCAAATCAAGTAAGACAGAACAGAGAAATGTCTTTCATCCAACCACACAATTTCTGGGTCAAAGGTGGCCTTTCAACTCCAAAAATAGAACTCTTCGCAACCTCCACTTCCTGCTGACAAGAAGTGTGAACCCTTGGATTTCTAACTGTGAAAGGATGCGATTCATGGAACTTTTTTTCCTAACCACCAAAATGAAATCCTGGGTGATAAAGCTTACAAGGAATCAGTAACAATTGTTGGAATGTTGCCAGGGTTTAAGGGTATCAGATGGAAAATTCTATACATGTGACCCAGATCAGATTCTAAGAAATAATTTCAAACTTTAAAATGAAAAATGTAATGCATAATAATATTTCTTTATTCATACTATCACTAATTTCCCAGCTCAAATCTAATTCTGGGAAATTAATCACTGGCGTTGTCTTTAGATTTATCCTCTTGAAAATTTAGGAATTTAAGCCAGCACGTAAGATCTATCACTCATATAAGCCAAATAGCCATATTTATGATTCATTTTAATATCTAAACCAGTAAGAACCCACTCATTCGGCCATGATAATAAAAGTTGTGTTTTGAGTTTAAAATGACCTGATATAATAGAATCTTCTTTTTGTTTTCCCTCTTCAAGATATGACTTGTGATTTAATATACGTTTCCTTTTTTAGACCTAGAAAATAATAGAAGTTAGAGTCTGTATCCTGGGGCCAGGCACGGTGGCTCATGCCTGCAATCTCAGCACTTTGGGAGGCCGAGGCAGGTGGATCACTTGAGGTCAGGAGTTCGAGACCAGCCTGGCCAACATGGTGAAACCCTGTCTCTACTAAAAATACAAAGATTAGCTAGATATGGTGGCGTGCACCTGTAATCCCAGCTACTCTGGGAGGCTGAGACAAGAGAATCGCTTGAACCCAGGAGGCGGAGGCTGCAGTGAGCCAAGATCATACTACTGCACTCCAGCCTGGGCAACAGAGCGAGACTTCATCTCAAAAAAAAAAAACAAAAACAAAAAAGAATCTGTATCCTGGGAGACCCATAACTCTTCTCTGTCTGCATTCTCCCAGTTTGCAACTATGCTCTGCCTCTCATGGCTTTGAGTACAAACACTCTCTGCAGGAATAGAGTTAAGCTTAAGAAAGAAATTTGCCCTTCTCCCTCACGTTACTACAGTCTTATTTCTGCAGGGAAAACACCCTGAGATCCTCAAAGATATTATCTAAATGCTGTTGAGTTTTGTATAAGTATTATATAAGTACAACATATTGTTTCTCTCTTCAAATGTATTGAATCTCTCTTCAAAGAGATTGAAACCTACGTTTCAAAGAGTGTTTTTAAATATTATTACATGGTTTACTTTGCAAGTGCTATGTACTAGGTCATAAAGTGAAAATTTAATCTGTAATTATACTTAAGTGAGCAAAAGATGCTGCATTTTCAGTTTTTTGCTTTAAAATATTTTTGCATAAGCTAAAAGTATGGCCTCATTTTCCCAAAGTATGCCATTCACTTCTAACAGTTTACAGATTAAACTCTAATTTAATTAAGACTGAAAAAGAACCTCTAATGGAAATAGCATACATGCTTGATTTGGTGGGAAACTGTCCTTAAATTTAATATTCTCAGGTCCACACCAAATGTCTTGTGTTACTTTGCAAAGACTGACTTCTCACAACTGGCCACTAGATACATCTGTATGGACTTAGCTGAATGATTTTCATTTTTATAAATAACAAAACATTTGTGTGTTAACTTTCCGTTCTCTATACGTAGTTGGGCACAGATTGACTAAAATGGCACCTCTTGTTCCCTGTTGACTGAAGCACAGCAGCTGGGGGTTTTTAAGATTTATTTAACCGTACTTTGCTCACTCAATTCCATTCCTTCTTGTGGCCCTCCAGCTGGTCTCATATCTACAGGGTGTAAAGAAAAAAAGGGGGAGAATTTCTTCCGTAATGGAAGCACACGTCCCAAAAGCAAGGAATTAATATTAGCCCCAGCATTTGTCAGAGAAGAATCAGCAGAAGCTTCCGCCACCCTCTTCAGCTGTTTTTTGTACTTCACCCTTTGCAACAGACTATTATAGGACTCACTGATAAGCCTCTAGATCTCATCCCCATTAAGGATTTAAACTTTCCAAATAAAACATTCCTCCTTGAGAAACAGAATCTTTGCTGTATGTCTATATATGCCTTCATTACCTTGCTTAGGGATGTTCTTCTTTTAAAATATATTTTTCCAGCTGGGTGCAGCGGCTCATACCTGTAAACCCAACACTTTATGAAGCTCAGATGGGAGAATCGCTGAGGCCAGGACTTCAAGACCAGCCTGGGCAACATAGCAAGACCTTATCTCTGTGAAAATAAGAAATTAAAAAATTAGGTGGGCATGGTGGCACATGCCTGTAGTTGCAGATACTCAGGAGAATGAGGCAGGCAGGAGAATCGCTTGAGCCCAGGAAGTCAATGCTGCAGTGAGCTATGATCACACCACTGCACTCCAGCCTAGGCAATAGGGAGAGACCCCATCTCTAAATTAATTAATTAATTTTTAAAAAGTAATAAAAGTAATTATGGCATATGGATGGGGAAATATTGGAAAACTTAAATAAAATTATAAAGAAAAAATGTAAGTCACCTATAATTTTGCCATGCAGAAATTGCTATTACTATCCTATTTAAGTAGCTATGAAGTTATAATAGAAAGCAGGTTGATTTTCTCATTTAATATACTACAAGTAATTTCCTGTTAACAGAAAACTTTAAGCAGTCATTTAAAAATTTGTGTTTATTGGGCATTTTGATAATTTCCCATTTTTAATTGTAATTTATGCTATGATGAGCATCCTTATAATAAATATTTGTAACACTTCAGATTTTTTTAGGATAACTTCAAATAGGGTAAGGGCAAAGAAGAAAGTGTGTGTTATCCAATGGAAGAGCAAGTATGAAAGCCAGGAGGGAGCAGAGAGCCCAGCACATGGTGGACCTGAAAATGGTTGAGTAGGGCTGGAGCCTAGAGAGCTGGGAAGGAGAGGCCTGGGAGCTCGAGAGGTCAGCGGATCACAGAGACACCCAGAGGAGCTTGGTCTTTTTCCTGAGAGAATTGAGGAGCTAATAGAGAGTTTCAAGCACGAAATCAGACTTGTGGCTTAGAGACATGTGCTTTAGTAAGATCATTCTGGTTGCAGCTTGAAGAGTGGATGGCAGGCAGCAGCTGTTAAAATGCTTCAGGTGAGATCTGATGAGTCTGAGTAGTGAAGTGGTAGTAAGGGAGGAAAGAAGAGAAGTGGGTTTGGAACAGGTTTAGGAGGTAAAATCTTCAGGATGTGGTGATGGATCGCTGTGGAGTGGGAGGGAGGTGACATCATGGAGGGTCCTCAGACTTCTGGCTTGGGTGATGGGTGGCCAGTGAACCCAGCTGTCTCTTATCCAAGTGCAAATATCTAAGAGGCAGCTGAATATAAGGTTTGGAGTTAAAATGGGCTAGAGGTATAGATCTGGGAGTTATCAGCATATGGCATTACCTGAGTATCAATTTACAAAATAAAGTTTCATTTTGCCATAGATCTAAAAAATATATAGAGAATTACCTGAAGTCCTGCGAATGGAAGAAGAAGGTAGAAGAGACAAAAGGAATGGTAAAAGAGTAGGAAGACCAGAACACGCTGTGCCTTGAAAGCCATCATGATCTTATTCAATAGTTGGCAGAAAACCAACTATTGACAGAATTCAGTGATTTGGAAAACCCAGGGAAGCACGATGGGAAGATCAAGTCTGGCTTCTTGAAGAGGACCTGCTGTTATTCATTTTGTAACCACCAAACAAAATAACCTTAGTGTAGATAAAGCCAGATAGAGTTGTTTTGCACCAAACAATAGGAGTGGAGGGACTCAGCCCTGCTGTGGTAAAATGGGCATATCAGCCTCGTGCACTCTTAAGACCTACATAGAGTTTTTAGTGAGACTATCTACCCAATACTAGCCGCCTTCTACTTTTTTTTTTTTTTTTTTTTTGAGAAGTCTCACTCTGTTGCCCAGGCTGGAGTGTGGTGGCGCAATCTCGGCTTACTGCAAGCTCCGCCTCCCGGGTTCACGCCATTCTCCTGCCTCAGCCCGAGTAGCTGGGAATACAGGCGCCCACCACCACTCCCGGCTAATTTTTTTGTTTTGTTTTTGTTTTTGTTTTGAGACGGAGTCTCGCTCTGTCGCTCAGGCTGGAGTGCAGTGGCGCGATCTCCACTCGCTGCAAGCTCCACCCCCCAGGTTCACACCATTCTCCTGCCTCAGCCTCCCGTGTAGCTGGGACTACAGGCGCCCGCCACTGCGCCCGGCCATTTTTTTGTATTTTTAAGAGAGATAGGGTTTCACCGTGTTAGCCAGAATGGTCTCGATCTCCTGACCTCGTGATCCACCCACCTCGGCCCCCCAAAGTGCTGGGATTACAGGCGTGAGCCACCGTGCCCAGCCCCTTCTTCTACTTTTAATATTCCCTCATTTTTTGTTTCTTAGATGAATACAGATACCCCACTAAGGGCACCTCTTTTAATGCCATGGGTCACCATGAGACGTTGGCACTACACTGTTTATTCTGCTACAAGGAATATTTTAATTTCTGAATTGGTGTCATTGACTAAGCCTACTTGAGGCAGCAGATATAAACTTGTGTAGAAGTTCAAAAGAAAGCAGATCATTTCTTGTTGAAAGGTAAAAGAAAGGTGGAAATCAGAAAACAATCGCAGAGGGGACTGTTTTTATCCTTCCTTGGTCTGATACTTGTTTTAAAGAACTGCCTTCTCACCACTTAAATTGGAAATTGTCAGTTGAATTCTCAGCAGCCACATTGGAGGCAGGGATGGCACAGTGCAGGACCTTGAGAATGTTCTCATCCTGTAGCACAGTGGATTAGCTGCCACTTCCCAACAGACTGGCTACTTGGTCATGGTGGTTTGCAGCCAGATGATGACGTAGCCATTAAGAGTGAATGCCATTGTATGATTCCTGATATTAGTGTTGAGACATGAAATTTTCCAGCTCTGAAAGCAAACAATATTGAACATAAAAAGTAACACATAATACTCTAGAAGCTTAAATGTTGTCCCAATCACTTTTCTCTACATTTCAGCATGATTGCCTATATATATTTTGAATGTACTTCCCCATGCTGATCATGCTTTCAGGTGTTAGAATAATCTAGCCAAACCTTCACTGAATGCTTCTCCACTATCCATCATTATGCATGCACATGGCCATTTTTGTTTGATGCACACAGAAGGTTAATGCCTTGAGCCAGGTTTAGAAAATTGGGGATTCATGTCTCTAAATGCGGAGCTGATGCCATTTTTTCAGGAAAAGCAATGACCTTTATAGAATCTTTTTCCAACAACATTCTTATTTGCCTTCCATCAAGTTTTATTTGGTATTGCAGAGTAAGCTTACTATATAAATCAGAACTCTTTCTGATGAAGTGACCAATTTAAACCCAAAATTGAATGTCCTAGAAGGAACTCAAGAGAGTTGCAGGACCCTAGGGACTTTAAGGACTAGAACCAAGGACGTGATCACCATCAAGATCCCCTTTTCTTCTCCCAACCCAGCTCTCTTTCTCCACTCTCCTCAGTCTCTGTGTGCTGGCCTCATTTAGTCCGACTGTAGATTTCTACACAGGGGAAATCTTGGCCACAGGCAGCTCCAGACTTCCATTATGTCAGCTTAGCATCCTGAAAGAGAAAGCCTTTCTGACTTCAAAATATATGAATCCCAACAAAAGTCTCTGGTTGGCCCAATTTGGTTCTCATGCCCTGTACCCAGGCCAAGGCACGGAGGCGAGGGAGCAGGGTCCTGGGATTGGTAGATCACACGCCCATCCTCACGGCTGGGGAGTGTCAGCCTATGATGGGCAGCACCACCCAGGGTTGCAGTGAGGGAGGACCAGTTCTCCAAAGGGAGTGAGGACAGAGAACTAAAAGAAGGGAGCAGACAAAAACCAATGTTAATTATACTCAATGATGAAATGCTCTTTTATTTTAAAAAAAAAAAAATTATTTTTAGCAACAGGGTCTCACTCTGTTGCCCAGGCTGGGGTGCAGTGGCATGATCATAGCTCACTGCAACCTCAAACTCCTAGGCTCAAAAGATCCTCCCACCTCAGCCTCCTGAGTAGCTGGGACTGCAGGCATGCACCACCACCTCTGGCTGATTTTTGCATTTCATATAGTGATGGGATTTCACCATGTAGCCCAGGCTGATCTCAAACTTCTGGAGTCAAGTGATCCTCCCACCTCGGCCTCCCAAAGTGCAGGGATTACAGGCATGAGCTACTGTGCTCAGCCTTTCTTTTGTCTTGAGTGATCTCTTTCATTCTTGTCCCAGAGTGTCCTGATGCATCACAATGAAATTATTACATTCTTGGAATTAGACTAGCACTTAGTCTGTATTTTTTTTTCATCATGTAATTTTTAAAAATTTCCTTATGTTGTACATTACAGCATTTGTTGAGATGCAATTATTATAGTTTTAAAGGGGCTTTCACATACATTATCTCATTTAATTCTCACAATCTTCTAAACCATTTTTAAATGTATTAAGCCTATTTTATAGATGGACAAAAAGGCTTAGAGAGGTTCTGTGATTTTCCCAAGACCACAGATAGAGTGTAATAGAGTGGCGTGATGAACACAGATCTGGCTCCCTTGCCTGTTCTTGGTGTCACATGCCTTAGATAACTGTCACCTATGTTTTTTAATTTATATTTGTCTCATTGTCCCTGGAGAACTGAGACTCTGCCGTCTACTTTTACCACAGAGCTCCACGAAACCCCCTCTAGTGCTGTATACCTTATGAATGCTGAATAAGTGATGCAGACTGGTAATGAACCAAGGAGTTTAAAACACTATTGTTGAAGTGGAGATACAGCTGGGAGCCTTTGAGGTTGTGGAGCCCATGCACAGTGGGAAGACTGCGTGGCTCCCCGTGTTTGCTTACGCTTTGGGAGTCAGCACGGGGCCTCCCCCCCAGTGAGGAGCGCTGTCCCTGGAGAGCCTCTTGGAAAGCAGCCATGATCGTGGAGAGGAGTGTCCATGTCTCATCCGGGAGATCTCTCACCACCTGTGCCCCTTCCCTGTCTTCTCTCAGACAGCCCATAGAAACACATTAGCATCCTGGGTCTGATGCCATTCCTTAAGCAAAAGGGACCTGCCCACCCGCATATCCGCATATGTCCATGTGAGTCTCACCCACCTGAAAGCAGCACCCCTTGAGCCCATCCTGGCCACATCCACAAAGCACACCCAGCAGCTCATTGCCCCTACATTACACACACACACAACACACACACACACACACACACACACACACACACGATTATAGAGTTTACCCCCGTGGAAAGTGTTTTCAGATGGAACAGAAAAGGGTCTAGCATCCCTTACTCTGTATTCTTCTTAAGAGAGCAACTTACAACTGCAAAACAGGTCCTGCCCTCCCCACCCACCCCTTTTCTGGTGGGTTTCTTACCTCCTCTGTGTCCAGGCAGCTCACGTCTCTGGAGGGACACCTCACCTGCTTCCTGCTATAGCCTCTGCTATGTTCTGTGATGCCTTCTGAGACCCTGCCAGACTACCTGGGGCAGCTTGTCTCATGATTCTCCTGCTCAATTCACAGCTCCGTATTCCAGTACAAGCTAGTTAAAAACAGACGCAGATTCAGATCCAACTGAGGGGTGGGTTGGTGTGTGTGTGTGTGTGTGTGTGTGTGTGTGTGTGTGTGTACGTGCAGAATTTTGATGCTGCTCCTGCACATTGCACGTAATGACGTGCAACACTTGTTCTTCTCACTTAGGAGTCCCACTATCTAATGACTATGGGAAGTAAATCAGAAGTCTCATCCGAGGACACCATCTACCGATCTATGTCAGTTTCCTATTGCCGCTGCAGCAAATTACCACAGATTTGGTGGCTTTAAACCACAGACATGTTTTTTTTCTCACAGTTATTAAGGCCAGCAGTCCACATTCATTTCACTGGGCCAGAACGAGGGTGTCGGGCAGGGCCTGTTCCCTCTGGAGGTTCCAGGGAGAATCCACTCCTCGGCCCCTCTGGCCTCTGGGAGCTGCCGGCACTCTTGGTTTGTGACTGCTTCACCCTGATCTGTGCCTCCGGGGGGTCACACTGCCTCCTCCTCCTCCTGTCTGTGTCAAATCTCCCTCTGCCTCTCTTATGATTGCGTCTAGGGTCCACCTGGATAATCCAGGATACTCTCCCCATCTCAGCAGCCTTACATAATCCCATCTGCAGACTTTTTTGCCATGTAAAGTAACGTTCACAGGTTCCAGGGATTAGGATGTGGATATTTGGGGGTGGGAGGGCATATTCAGCATCACACACTACCCTTCCCAGTAATTCCCCCGACACACACACACACACACACCCCCCTAAGTTCTACTCAAGGGCTGGCTCTGCTTCTGTCAACTTCCCAGTTCTGAGGAACCAGCTTCGCAGTTCTGCCATGCACTTCCTACCCATCTCACCCTCTGCCACCCGAATGCAGTAATTCCTCAGTGCCTTGCTACCAGCTCTCCAAAGGGCAGAGGAGGTTAGACATCACCTCTGATCAGGATACTGGATACCTTCTTCCCCAAAACCACTGGCCCAGTAGGGCAGGAAAGGGCAAGCCTTAAGTGGGGTAGAACCCAAATGGGCCAATTTTACTACCATAAGAATCAAGTCAGCCAGGCACCGTGGCTCATGCCTGTAATCCCAGCAGTTTGAGAGGCTGAGGTGAGTGGATCACAAGGTCGGGAGTTCGAGACCAGCCTGGCCAACATGGTGAAACCCGGTCTCTAAGAAAAATACAAAAATTAGCCAGGCCTGGTGGCAGGTGCCTGTAATCCCAGCTACTCAGGAGGCTGAGGCAGGAGAATTGCTTGAGCCCAAGAGGCAGAGAATGCAGTGAGCCAAGGTCGCGCCACTGCACTCTAGGTGGGAGACAGAGTAAGACTCTGTCTCAAAAAAAAAAAAAAAAAAGTTGTTTTGCTTTTGTGTAGCTTTTGTTGTTTTGTTTTGTTTTGATAGAGTCTCTCTCTTTTGCCCTGGCCAGAATGCAGTAGCGCAGTCACAGCTCACTACAGACTTGATCTCCTGGGCTTAAACAATCCTCCCACCTCAGCCTCCTGAGTAGCTGGGACTACAGGCACATACCACCATGCCTTTTTTTTTTTTTTTTTTTTTTAAGTATAGACGGAGTCTCACTATGTTGCCCAGGCTGGTCTCAAACTGCTGGGCTCAAGCGATCCTCCCATCTCAGCCTTCCAAAGTGCTAGGATTATCGGTGTGAGTCACCAAACCTGGCTACTTTTATGTAGCTTTGACAAGCGCAGGAAATGTCTTGCCTCTGCCCCTCTGTCAGAATATCTCTAGAATTTAAAGTTAGTGAGGACAGAAAGCACATCCTTGACTTGCAGTCCACAGGGCCTGGCAGTGCCTCAACAGGCTGGACACTCCTTGGACTGCCACATGGACTCCTCCTTACTGTGGTTAGTTGCTGTCAACCAGTCCTCTCGCCAGCATACAGGGTGGGTTTGGCAGCGCCAGGCACAGATTCACATGCTGTCAGTGTTCTTCTGAAGTCCCCTCTCTGGATGGTGACCTTGTTCATGTGGCCATTTTTAAAGCAGAAAGTTGAATCCCAGGTCAAATCCTGCCTTGCAGTTCCAAGAGGCATGTGCTGTCCCCCTTCACACTTGGTGTGTGCTGGTGATGGTGGCCTGGAGAAAGACCCCACTGTGGTCTTATGAAAAGTGGTTGTAGAGAAACCAAGCAGCACTGTATGGAATGGCTGATAATTGCTGCTGTTGGTGTTAGTTCCTATCTGCTTAGGCAGAGGGTTGGGGCTGGGGAGGAGGAATGTTAGTGGAGATTCTATGTAACTGTAAACTTCCTCCCTATTGTAAGAAGGATTCTCTTGAAAGAAAATGAAAAACAGTTCCAGATGGTCCATGGAAGATGTTTCATGGTTGGAAACCTATTCTATCTCCTTGTCAAGAGTAGCTATGCCTTGGCTGGACACGGTAGCTCACGCCTGTAGTCCCAGCACTTTGGGAAGCTGAAGCGGGAGAATTGCTGGAGCTCAGGAGGTCGAGGCTGCAGTGAGCCATGATTGTGCACCTGCACCCCAGCCTGTGCAACACAGCAAGATTCTGTCTCAAAAAATAATAACTATACCTTGGAAATAGGGGTCCATACTTACCAGCCCACAAAAAACAGAAGGCTTTATGAAGAGGAAGTACCAAGATCTAGATAAAGAGTCTCTAGCTCCTTTCAGTTATCCAGCTAAGATGTTCACTTTGTATTTAGGTATTAATCTTAGGCACAGACACCATCTAGGAGTCTGTAGTGCCACATATTCATACATAAATGCACACTTGAAGATTTTTTCAAACTCATAACTGACAAAGGACTTTATTTGAATAGATATGTGCTACCTTAAAATAGAAGACTTAGAGGCTATTTGAAGGGCAAATAATTTGATGTAATCTAAGAAATATATTGGAGGGAAAAGAAGAGAGGGAGTTCTTGTTGAGTTCGGAACAACATAGAGCTGATATTTACAGAGGAGCTATTATGTGCTGAGCCAGAAGTGGGGATAAAACAGTGAACAAAACCCAGACCCTGCCCAGGTTTACAATCTGGGGGGGAAATCAGATGAGTAGACAGGAGATTACAATGCAATGTGTTAAGTACATTAATAGGGGATATACGTCAAAGGGGCAGTTAACCCTTTCTTGGAAGATCAGGAAAGGCTCCTAAAAGTGATGCCAATATTGAGGAAAAAATAATAAATAGAAGTTGATCTGGAAAAGAGACCAAGGGTCTTCCAGGCAGGGAATAGCATGTGCAAAAGCCTAAAGGCAAAACCATCATGGCAAACAGGTGTATGAGGGTGAACAAGGAGACAAATAGCTGAATGACCTAGAGAGAAGGACAAGTAGGTGGGGAGTTTTGGGAGGAGGTAGGCAAGAGAGCAGGAGGAAGCATGCTCTCTGGTCCGGTTTCTCCTCGGGCTGAGTGACCCTGCCTGTCCTCGTGTTAGCTGTTGTCACTGTCACTGAAGGTAGCTCCAGGGAGCCCAGCATGCTGCCCAGTTCTCTCTACTTTCTTCTGTGGCATCTGAGACTCCAGGATGGGCTCCAATTAGAAACTGCAGGGAGGGCTGCTGCAGTGTCTCTCGGCCCCAGAACTGATATTTCTGGGGCAGAGAGAGTTGGGTCCTGAAAGGTGAAATAAATGTTCCTTTCTAGCAGGTTCTGATCGCTTCTCGGCCATTTGGCTAAGATCAAGTATAGCAGCGTTCTGGAACTGTTTCCAGTGTGGAGCAGGTTATCAGATGCACAGCTCTGATGTCATACCTTATTCCTCAAGAAAAAAAAATGTTCTTGGTTACCTGAAAAAAAAAAAAAGAAAAAAAAAAACAAGGAATTTTAGAAATCACTTGACAAGAAATGTCAAGACATACTGACTAGAAATCAAACCACAGCAGCTGCTTCCCACAGCTGCATGCCATGTGGCGACCTCGTTTGAACGGTTAGTGAGGCTTAAAATAGCCAGGAATGTAAAACTCTTCATGATCAGGTCTCTCAGTGAGATAGCCACAGAAATCCACGTGGGGAAGGAGAGAGGGGAGGTTTGTCTTGAAACCGTTGGACCAGTGGTCAGAGGACTATCAACTGACAGCCAAATAAATCATACCAGAAGCCTGCAGTTCCCCACTCCTATGAATGATTGAAGCTAATGGTGCCCATTTGACAGATGGTGAAAAAAGCATGTTGGCCCCTGAATGCTTGCAGATTGAGAATTCCTAATCAGCTATAATCCAAATACAGTTGACTTTCTAAGGAAAACAAAAGTAACGAGATGTAGGTCAAGTGTGATGGCTCATGCCTGTAATCCTAGCACTTTGAGAGGCCAGTGCAGGAGGACTGCTTGAGCCCAAGAGTTTGAGACTAGCCTGGGCAACATAGCAAGACCTTATCTCTACTAAAAATTAATTAGTCAAGGCCGGGCACAGTGGCTCATGCCTGTAATCCCAGCCTTTGGGAGGCCGAAGTGGGCAGATCACGAGGTCAAGAGTTTGAGACCAGCCTGACCAACGTGGCAAAACCCCATCTCTACTAAAAATACAAAAATCAGCCAGGTATGGTGGCACGCACGTGTAATCCCAGCTACTCAGGAGGCTTAGGCAGGAGAATAGCTTGAACCCGGGAGGCGGAGGTTGCAGTGAGCTGAGATCATGCCACTGCACTCCAGCCTGAGTGACAGAGCGAGACTCTGTCTCAAAAAAAAAAAAAAAAAAAACAGGCATGATGGCACCCACCTGTGTGGTCCCGATTACTCTGGAGGCCGACACAGGAGGATTGCTTGAGCCCAGAAGTTCGAGGCTGCAGTGAGCTATGATGGTGCCACTGTACTCCAGCCTGGGCGACAGAGCATGACCCTGTCCAAAGGAAAATGAAATGTAGAAGTAAATAACTTCTTCATTTTTTCCATCCTACGCCCGAGCCTGTTAGCACAGAGAGTTTTTTGGTTGTGAAACCAAGACTGGGACTTTCTCACCAATAGAGGGAAGAGTGAGTTGACATCAGCAGGAAGCATGCTCCACCAAAGACAAAAGCAAAATGATGCTTTTTTTATTGTGGGAAATTCAAAACGATGCATATCCTCATTCAGCCCCAGAGAAAACAGATGCACTTTCCCAAACATAGAAAAGGACCAACAACTTTTTTATTCCATTTTTCTTGTAAGAAAAACTAGTTTCCCCTGGTTGTAGTAGCTCTGTGGCAATCATAATAAGAGCAGCAGCACATGCTGATTATGCACTGCACTGTGCTCCAGGCACTGTGCTGAGAGAACTCTTTGCCATGGATCATTATCTTTTGATCTACACAAAGTCTGTATGAAAATAATACTACTGTCATCCCCATTTCATGGTTGAGGAAACTGAGGCTTGGAGAGGTTAAGAAGTTTGCCCCGAGGCTTACTGGCTGTTGGGAGAAGATGGGATTTGCCCCGACCACTCTCACTCCAGGGCTGGCCCTCTTTTTTTTTTTTTTTTTGAGACAAGGTCTTGTTCTGCTGCCCAGGCTGGAGTGCAGTGGTACAATCGCCGTTCACTGCAGCCTCGACTTCCCAGGCTCAGGGACTCAGCCTCCTAAGTAGCTGGGACTATAGGTGCGCACCACCATGCCTGGGTAATTTTTTGTGGAGATGGGGTTTCTCCATGTTGCCCAGGCTAGGACTGGCACTCCATTGTAAAGCTCCTCGGGCACTGTTTTGTCATGAGACTGAATGGAATGATTTTTGTAGTCTTCTAAGTCTCCTGTGGAGAGCTTTTCTGTTTCTCATTTGCATCATGCTCTTTCAGTATTGGTGACATTTCGCACTTCTGCCCTTTCCTTTTCTCTCATGGACTCGATGAATGAACACTGAATCGGAAATGTGAAGCCCAAGGTGAGAGTTTCACTTCCACCCCTAAGTGATCTTGACAATTCATAACCTCTTTGGGCCTGGTCTCTTGTCTGTAAAAGGAAGTTGTTGGGTGAGAGCCAAAGCCCACCCCTGTGCTAAATACCTTTCTTCTCTTTCCCCTCCCCAACCTGCCTTCCCATCTCTTTTCCCTTCTTTCTCTTCCAGTCCACTGGCAAGGCCTGGGGCCCACCTGATCCTCTTTCCTCCCATGTGGTAGGCAGGCAAAGGCAGTGGCATAAGCACTGCTGTCTAAGAGGCATGGGGGGGGGCCAGGCTCAGTGGCTCACGCCTGTAATCCCAACACTTTGGGAGGCCGAGGCAGGTGGATCACAAGGTCAGGAGATCAAGACCATCCTGGCTAACATGGTGAAACCCCATCTCTACTAAAAATACAAAAAATTAGCTGGGTGTGGTGGCAGGCACCTGTAGTCCCAGCTACTCGGGAGGGTGAGGCAGGAGAATGGCCTGAACTCGGGAGGCGGAGCTTGCAGTGACCCGAGATGGCGCCACTGCACTCTAGCCTGGGTGACAGAGTGAGACTCCATCTCACAAAAAAGAGGCATGGGGGACACTCAGACTGAGGAGCCTGACAGCCACATGATGCTCCTGGTGGAGCCCACAGGCAGCACTGGCCCTCCTCAGTGGGTAATGAGCAAAAGCTGGCTGTGCGGCTCCTCTACCCCACTCATTTTTCTGTGTTCTCCCCATCATTAGGATCCTCATACTGCCACTTAGCTCACCCTCCTGCTTTGTGCCAGGCCATCCCAGCCTCCACCAGTCCCTCCCCACCTTAGCATCACCTCTCAGTGCTCTGCGCCCCATCCCCTGGGAACTCTGCTGTCTGTTCAGGAAGCAGTGCATCATATCTTCCTAATATGTTCACCATGCATCCCTTCCAGCCAGTATAATGCTTTAACTCATTGTAAGTCAACAGCTAAAACTTAAGGCCTTAAAGAAACTAGAGTAGTTTGGGACAAAATTCTTTCATTCTGACCACCAATGGGGGACCCATTTTTGGTGAAAAGGCTTTCATTATAACCCTGAACTCTGTGGTTTCAACTCCGCATTAGGCCACAGTGTCAGGCCTTTAGTGGTGAGATGGAAGCAGGGATAGCAAATGATGTCATAATCCATGAAGAGAATTTATTTCATACCTCTGTCATTTTTAGTTAATGTTTTGCTTAATTAATTTTCATTATTTGCTCCTAGAGGATATGTAAATTTTATTGACCTGAATATTTGGAATATTTCAGAGAAACTGAGTTTGTTTTTTTTTTTTTTTTTTAGACAGAGTTTCACTCTGTCGCCTAGGCTGGAGTGCAGTGGCATGATCTCAACCCACTGCAACTTCTGCCCGCCGGGTTCAAGCAATTCTCCTGCCTCAGCCTCCTGAGTAGCTGGTATTATAGGCACCTGCCACCACACCTGGCTAATTTTTGTATTTTTAGTAGAGACAGTGTTTCACAATCTTGGCCAGGCTGGTCTTGAACTCCTGACTTCGTGATCCCCCACCTCGGCCTCCCAAATTGCAGGGATTACAGGCATGAGCCACTGCACCTGGCTTAATTTTTTTATTTTTAGTAGAGACAGGGTTTCACCATGTTAGTCAGGCTGGTCTTGAACTCCTGACTTCGTGATCTGCCCACCCGGCCTCTAAAGTGTTGAGATTATGGGCATGAGCCACCGCACCCGGCCCTAAGATTTATTTATTTAATCTAGGTTGGCTGGCTAGGGTTCTATGGACCAAGAAGTACTCACTACCCGTATCTCAGCAAATTAATGTTTTCCCAAAACATTTTAAATTATTGATCATGAATTTCACTGGTATCTATATTTAAATATTCCCAGACGCTATGGCTACTAAACATAGGAGCAACTTATATGAGGAAATGAAAATTCCTCCTTAACCTCACAGTTCTTTTCAGTTTGTTCCTGATTATGCGGGAATTTACAGGCCTTCATCACATGAAGTCGACCTCTACAGGAACACTGCTTTACTCTTCACTATCATAGCACTCATTTTGGATGACAGAGACAATATGCATTTCTTGAGCCTTCTCTTCCCTATTTTAGGTGTGTTTCTAAGGAGTAGGTTGGTTGTCATGGTTCAGGATGGAAGAATACTGGAGTAGGCAGCGGAGGGAGGCAGGCCATCTGGCCCTGAGGGAGGGGTCTTCAGGAAATCAGTAGACAGCCTGCTGGCCAGGTTTTAGATGTGTTCTTGCTTAAAGCTGAACTCAAGGTCAGATCTTTTCTCAAGGCCCAGTTCTAGACTTCTAACCTTCCAAACTGAGGTCTGATCTTTTGGGTAAGCCCATGGAAAGATTGTGTGTTGTCTCCAGGTTTTGCTGAACAAAGTGGCCCGATTCCCCGCTTCATGTTCTCAGCAGCTCAGTCCTATCATTCCCTGATTGATTTCCACCCCCTGCCATTACAAATACCACCTGCAAGGAAGATGAACTTTGTCAGTCACCTTTGAATATGGTGCAGTTTGAATTCTGGAATGCAGGAATAACAGCAGTTCAAACGTATTATTTTTATTCTTCATTTTTCTGTCAGTGGCTGTGGCAAAGTCTTAGGATACCACAGTGGCTTCTAGGATAACCAAAGAACACATATGACTCTTAGGATGGACATAGCATCTGTCTAGATAAACAGAAGAGTGGTTAGGAAATGGCACTCCAGTCAGACCCATGCCCTGTATCCTGGGAGCCCCACAGCAGCGCCAGCAGAGCAGTCGGAAGGCAGCTCCCTGCCAGCCCACACCAACCTGTCACACGCCTATTATTCATCGACATGCCTCTCTATTATCTCACAAAGCATGGTGCTCCAGACCCAGGAGAGATGTGTCATAAAAGGGAGACTTTGCCTGATGGATAAAAAGACATATGTTCCTGCCCCCGTTTTGCTATTCGCTGAGTTTTCAAAACCTCCTCAACCACACCCCTTGGCTCTTTGTGTGACTTCATAGCAAGGCATTCGTGCTAACAGGATGTTTCTGGGCCGAGTCGCTATTGCATTCCGGAGGCTGACCTCGGGAAGTCCTCTGTGAACTTTGTGCACAGCGGTAGGGTCCATCACCCTCAGCTAGTATGCGGCAGGTCCCATACTGGGCTCAGCAATTACAGGGATGGTTCAGACCGGTTTCCACCCTCACAGAGTACAGTCTCATGAGCCTTTTCCTATTCGTGCTGAAATACAGTTTGAGAGATGATACCATGAGTTTGGGCTTTGAATACAAAAAAGAAAAAAAAAAACGGTGCACAGATTGATTTTCTTTTTCTGGAGCAGGAATCTGAGCAGGAAAAGTGTCACGTGAAGCAAACTGCTGCAGTATGGCTCCTGTGGGCCTGAGTCTTCAGGGTTTCCACTAATCCTATTTCACATGGCTGCGGGGGTAGCCCTTTCTCCTCCCTTTTAAACTATTTCTGGCTAAGACATCGCCCTGGTTTAAAAAAAAAAGGAAAAAGGAAAAAGAAAAAGCTTGCTGTTTACCCACATCTCCATTTCTTAATATTTTATCTTATATTGATCTTGTACTCTTAGCCGACCCAAGTCCCTATCCCCTTCCTTTTCAGTTCCCTTTCAGCAACCCAGTGAGCTCATCAATATGCCAGCATATGATCTAAGCCCCAAATCATCACCTTCTCGGGAAAGACAGACAAACAAAAACAGCCGGAAGGAGGGCGGGCGGGCTGGGAGGGGTGGAATGCAGGAATAACAGCAGTTCAAACGTATTATTTTTATTCTTCATTTTTCTGTCAGTGGCTGTGGCAAAGTCTTAGGATACCACAGTGGCT
>NW_012104465.1:716309-725318 GCF_000951045.1 Mandrillus leucophaeus | reverse complement strand
CCGCAGCCTCCGCCCCCGCTGCCGCAGCCCACCCGGCTGGTGCAGATTCCCTTTGTCTCCTCCGCCTCCCCTCCTCCTTGCTTCCCTGCGTCCTCCCCCTCCCGCCTTTCCTTTGTCGCCCCGGATTCCCCGGCAGCCGCCCTTCCTGTGCTCGGTTCCCGCAGCAGGTGCCCGGGCCCGTGAGGACACGGCCTCGCCGCCACCCCCACCCGGCCCGCCCAGTGCCTGGCATGAAACCAGTGTTTCGAAAAGCGGTGTCAGGCTGAAGCGCTGCACAGGAACTTGCTTTCCTCATCTTGGCGGCCTCGCTGGCCTTCAGCCGGCGTTTACCGCGCAAAGCAGAGCTAGGAGACGTGACAGCCCCTTTTAAGGACCCAAGAGATTCCCCACGGATCTATTCCCTTTCCTTCTGTTTGAGAGGGAGCAGTGTCACTTGGTGAGAGGGAGGAAAAGAAGGTGAGACGGCGTCCAGTGCCCGCTTGGCCTGGCTTGCTTGGCCTTCCCTGCAGCGAGGTGGGGCACACATCCCCTACCCGGGCCGCAGGGAACCTGTCGGCTGCCGAGTTCTGCGGCTCCATGGCATTGCGAGGCCCAAAGCAGAATTTCCAGGGCCTTTGAGAGTTGAAGTCGTGATCTGGGGGGAGGGGGTTCTGTGAGCAGAATGTGCTGCTGTTAGCGTTCACGGTCACCTAGCGATGAAGAGTGCTGGGGATTTGGCCACAGTAATGGCCCTAACCCAGAACCCCCTTGGTCCTGGAGCGACATAGCAGCTCTAGTGGCACTGGCGTCAAACATCAGATTGGCTCATATTCTAGCCGATACCTCTTCGTGTGTGCCAGTCTTAGTGTTGACTGATACACCCTAAGTGGGACTGTGGTTGCTCATGAGGAGGGAAACGGAGGCCAGGCGACGGGTGGAAGGAAACAGGCTTTCCCTCTGAATGCTTTGGGACCTGTGAATGTCATACCATGTGCATTTCTTATTCACTCTTTAAAATGAGATGTTTTAATATCACTTCTTCAAGAAAGCGTTCCCTGACTCCCCCGAGAGTAAATAAGATAGATTAGGTTTCTCGTCACGATTCCATTGCAGTCTGTACTTTTACCGTGAGAGCTCTTCGCAGAATTATGAATAAACAGTAATGAGTGTGTAATTCATGTTTACAACAGTCTTCCACACCAGGCTCTGAGCTCCATGAGGGCAGGAGCAAGACCTGTCTTATGCACCACTGTTCCGCAAGGGCTGACACACAGGCTTTAGTCAATGTTGAAGAAAGAAATGAGAAGGGGACAAGAAAGAGGGTGATGGTGCAGTGGTGGGCCAGGTATTGTCCAGAGAGTGATCGCAGAGTGACAGGCCAGGTGCTGTCCAGAGGGTGATGGCAGAGTGGCAGGCCAGGTGCTGTCCAGAGGGTGAGCCAGGGTGACAGGAGGGGTGCCCATCTCCACGTCCTCCTCTGAGCTCTGTGACCCTCCGGGGCTCAGCCCCTCCTTCACAGGCACTTCTAGAATGTTGTTCCAAATCATTCTTGTAACTCTTCTTTCTAGTATCTGTTTAAGAATTGTCATAATAAAAAGTGCGATTAATCAATTAAATTGTATGTAAGGGGAATCCTGTCATGTGCTAGGCCAGTTCCCAGGCAGCTAATTGGAGCATTTATGTGAAGCAAAGCGGGGCCAGCTCTTCTTCCGGGCGTTCCCAGGGAGGGTGATGCTTGGACGGTTTACAGCAGTGGTGCACAGGAAAATCACCCAGGGAGCTTTAGCAGTGCGACATTCAGGGGCCCACAGGCAAACCAATTGAAGCAGAATCTCTGGGGTTGGAGCCTGACCACTACTAGGGCCAGTATTTTTCATAAGCTTAACGTGCAATCAAGGTTGAGAATCTTTGCTCTAGGGGCGCCCAGAGACAGACAAGAGGAAGTGGCGACAGGCACTCACCAAACCCAAAGATTCCATTTCAGCTGTAAAGCTGACGCTGATAGACTTGAGGCTAGACAAAGAGGCTGTTTGCTTCAGCCCACTTCAGATTGTTTCAGTACTGCTCATAGAACTTCTCTTTGCCTTAAAATGCCTCTGGATCCCCTCCTGTGACAGTCATTTAAAACAAATGTGTAACTGCCTAATCAGGGCACAAACCATTTTTTCAGACTTGCCTGGGCAGCAGTGACCTAAATATTACTCAGGGAGTCTGACTTCCAGCTCCAGAGGAAGAATGTATTTGGTTTGATTGTTTTCTTGTTAATAAAGTTGGGCCAGTAGTTCAAGGTCCCCATTGGGATAACTGGACCCTTCGATGCTATGCATTAGTTCTTTAGACAGAAAGCAGTGGCGTAGAGTTTTTATTGAATTATTCGCCTTCCACTGGAATCACTATGCACCCATGCTAATTTGTTGTGCCATTGTTAATGGATATAAGATAAAAGGAGCAGGAACTGGAGAGGATGGTGGAAGTGGCCCAGCCCATTTACACCAGCCAGGTATATGGAGTAAATCTTGGGAAAATGTGTCCATTTCATCCACTTACAAGCCAAAGGGTGTAGCAAGTAGCAGCAGATCGTTCTGCTCTCTCTCTCCCAGGTAAGCCTGAAGGCAGTAAATAAGGCCTGTATTAGAAGCCACTAAAGCTGTAAACACACACAGCAGGGAAGTCTGCCTAAACTGCCCGCTGAGGTATCAGATGCAATTGGCCTTCTACTAGAAGTGTGTCTGCACTCAAGGTCAAGCCAAATTTGGCAAGAAGCCATATGGAGACACTTCACATTTAAATCTCCTAGGAGACTGGGGACAGGGAAACCAAGTTTGCTCTGGGGCTCTCAAATCCAATCGGTGATTCCAGAGAAAATGGGGACTCTTCATGGCAGGCAGGAAAAGGGCAGATGTGGCCTGAGAGAACCCACACTCTGGTTCCCAGCCAGCAAGCTCCAGCCTGGATCTAAACAACCCATTTCTGGGAACTTAAAATAAAAAATAAGAGAGCAGTCAAATGGACTTGAGACCCCCACAGGGCCTTTGATGTGTCTACCAGCAGCAGCATGGTGAGTGGTTTCTGTGATGTGGGATTCCAGAGCAAGAGGCACTGGACCATGGCCACTGGTTCATCTCTCATTATAGGGCCAGAAATAGATGCCCCATCCCAGGAAAAGGGAAATAAGGCTGCATGGAATGTTTCATCTGTTGGAATATTGTTCTGCTCTGCCTGACAAGATTACTGAGTTCTCAGTTCTGTAGCAATGGCATTGAGTAAGAGTCTGAAAATTGATGCATTATGTACTCGCTTAAAATAGCAAATGCAGAATAGAAAAAGCAGAGCTGCTAGGAAGTGTGCAGAACATATTGATAGAAAGACCTGCTTTGCCTCTGTTATTACCAGCGTGAAAGTGTGTATCGGAGCAGGGGGTAGACTTTCCATCAGAAGCAATTGAGCAGTGGAGGCTCTTTTACCGCAATGAGACAAGGGTACATTTTTTTAGCTGACATAAGTGAGTGTAAATCTTTCTGTTCTCAAACAGGTGGTAGAAAGTGGGCAATTTGTTTCTTTTCATCTCGGTGTTCTGGGCTTGGTTTATGAGATAGCTGCCTCTGTTTTAAGTTTTTTGAATTCCCCTCAGAACAAAAATCCCCCACCACCTGCTACTTAATCAAATATTCTTCACTGTGGATTAGAGTTGCCTGGATGGGAGCAAGGTTCAGTGACAATGTGACGGAAAATATACAAAAAGAACTATGTCGTCATCCCCAAGAAGGAAGCATTATCCTTTGTCCTTAAAAATGGGATTTAAGGCCGGGCATAGTGGCTCACACCTGTAATACCAACACTTTGGTAGGCTGAGGCGAGAGGATTACTTGAGCCTAAGAGTTTCTAAGGCTCTAAGGAGTTTCACATCTAAGACAAGCCTGGGTGACAAAGCGAGACCCTGTCGCTACAAAAAATCAAAAAATTAGCTGGGCATGGGAGCGTATACTTGTGGTCCCAGCTATATAGGAGGCTAAGGCAGGAAGATGACTTCACCAGGAGGTGAAGACTGCAGTAGGCCATGGCTGGGAGACTGGGCGAGACTCTTTATCTCAAAAAAAAAAGGCAGGAGGAGGGGATTTAAAAATACTGAATAACGTGATAAATAAAGAGTCCTTCTGGAATTGACAAGTCTTTTTGCCCTAGAAGGTGGCATAGTTGCTTCTTAAGGGAATATCCATGGTCAGGGGCAGAGGCCTTGAGAGGCTGGGCAAAGGTCCTTTCAGCCCTGGTATCATTCGTCTAACCAGCATTCCGCACCAACAGCCTCCCCCATTCAAGCGCTTACTTCATTAACAAACATTAATGGGGCACTTATTCAATGCCAGGCACTGCACTAGCCACTGTGCATATATTTTCTCCTTTAACTCTCTCCAAAACCCTTTAGAAAAAAGAACATTATCACTGTTCATTATCCCGGTTAAGGAAACTGAGTTTAAAAGGATTAAGTAATTGCCCAGAGCCAGGCCATACAGCTGGATTTGAACCCTAAACTATTGATTCCAAGCCTTGTATTCTTCCCACTATGCCTCCATTGTCTCCTCTTTTGATTAAGCAACATTCCTAGAAATACAGGGAACCTAGAAGGCCCCTGTCCCCATCTCTTTCCTGCTGCTGCTGCCAGCTGGAATGTCTGACTCCCGGATGTGTTATAACTAAACTTCTTAAAGACCGGTTAGTATCTGAGAAAAATCCCTTTATTCAAGCCCAGCAAGCAATGTGATGTGCTAACAGCCCCTACGTCGTGACTCACACTAACTATAATTTACTGATTGTTGTTGGACATTGACTAGTTTCCAAATTTTTATAGGTCACCACGATTTTGGAGAGTGTGACTTGCTATTTACAAAGCAAGGATTAGACCTTCCCTCTTTTCCCCTTTATAATTTGCACTATTGCTTCTAAGAATACTGTTTTTTAAAGTTTGGACATTTTCAGATAAAGATTGCTGGAAATAATAGTGTTAAAAGTATTTTTTTAAATAAAAGAATAACATCGAATAAAAAGAAATCTTGGGCATCTGCGGTGGCTCACACCTGTAATCCCAGCGCTTTGGAAAGCCAGTGTGGAAGGATGGCTTGAGCCCAGGAGTTCAAGACCAGTTAGGGAAACATAGGAAAACCCTGTCTCTACAAAGAAAAAAAAATTTTTTTTTGAGACAGAGTCTCGCTCTGTTGCCCAGGCTGGAGTGCAGTGGCACAATCTCAGCTCACTGCAACCTCCACCTCCCGGGTTTAAGCATTCTCTGCCTCAGCCTCCCGAGTAGCTAGTATTACAGGCATGTGCCACTGCGACTGGCTAATTTTTGTATTTTTAGTAGAAACGGGGTTTCACCATCTTGGCCAGGCTGGTCTTGAACTCCTGACCTCGTGATCTACCCGCCTCAACCTCCCAAAGTGCTGGGATTACAGACCTGAACCACCACACCTGGCCAAAAAATCTTTTTAAATTTGCATGGTGTCATATGCCTGTAGTCCCAGAAGGCTGCAGTGAGCCATGATCACACCCTATACTCCAGTCTGGGCAACAGAGCAAGACCCTGTCTATTAAAAAAAAAAAAAAGAAAGAAATCTTACGGAGTTTGGGGTGGGTGAGAATGACAGCCAGGTTGCTGAGGCACAGCTGTGCAGGCAGGCTTACCATTTCAATGCTAAATTTTGAAATTCCAGACTTTATTTGCTGTCACTTAATATAGCACAGCATCACTGTACTATTGTAAGTGCTGATTTTATAATAGAATTTTCTAACAAAAATAGGTTTTGTGAAACAATTTTGATATATGATAAACTGTTTTGACACATGATCTACCTTGCTGGATCACATCTATTCCTTTAAGGGAGAGAGAGCACTGAGCCCTGTTTACTTCTGGGTCTACGTGGTGTGTAGTGAAACCCTTTGCATCCTTTTCCAGAGGAAGTCAAACTCAACACTGTCCAAAACCAAATTCATTCTCTCTTTCCACCTCCTTCTCCATCACATGAGCTCAAAACCTAGAGACATGGTAGAGTCTCCCTCTTATCACCCACATTCAGCCAGTCACCACGTTCTCACTCCTAAGCATCTCCAGCGGGACCCCAATCTTGCCCTCTCACGATCACAGCTCTTTCTGTCTTGACTTACGGTTTCCTAATTGGTCTTACTGCCTCAAAATGCCCCCATCAGTCAACAGTCCATCTGCCATACTTCCTAGTTTATCAGTTTCATGTATTGGCTCTTTATTAAGCACCTACTGTATGCCATGCCCTCTTTTAGGTACAGGGGATACAGACAAGGTCCCCCCTCCCATGGAGCTTACCTTTGGGCGGGGGATGGAAACCATAGGAGACAGACAATTAACCAGCTAAGTATCAAACAAGTCCATTTCAGTTAGTGGTAAGCACACTGAAGAAAACAAAGTATTATCTATTTTCTGTCCTCAAGAATCCTTGGCTGGGCGTGGTCAGGCTTCAAGGTGCCTGAAACATAGCCCCCACTCATCTTGAACTCCCTGTCAAGTCCTCCTCATCCTCCAAAGGGCAGCTCATCGCCTTCTTGTCTGTGGGGTCTTGGAGACCACTGTGGCTGGAGAAACCCAGTTAGGCTTCAGGGAGAAAGGACGGGTAGAGCTTGAGGGACATTATTAAAGGAAGCCGAGACACTGGCTGAGCAGGTGAGTCACCTTCAACCCTGGTACACCAGGCCCTCTCCCTCAGCACTCTGTTTAGTGGCTCTGTCTTCATCCCTATCTGTGGGGAGTAGCACGAGAATGAGAAATCCTGACATGGACCTCTGGACCCAGTGCTGAGAGCCTAGTTTATTCCAGTGATGCATCTGCATAGCAAAGCCATGCAAAGCCAGGACACAGCCTAAGAGGCCACACCCTTGCAGGGAGCAGGCGGAAGTCCTGGGCACCTCCCTCCACCCTGGGCCTGGTTAGCGCACTCTAGACCTTCTGTGATGCTGACTCGATTGCACCTGACACAGTAGCTCAGGAAGCCTCCCTCCCCAAGCTCTGAGCTTTCTGAGAACTGAGGCCTTTTTATTATTTATCTTGCATCCCAGAAGATGCAGATGTTTCATGATGGCTCTTTTTATTTTTTATTTATTTATTTATTTTTATTTTTTTTTTTGAGGTAGAGTTTCACTCTTGTCACCCAGGCTAGAGTGCAGTGGTGCAATCTCTGCTCACTGCAACCTCCACCTCCTGGGTTCAAGCGATTCTCCTGCCTCAGCCTCCCAAGTAGCTAGGATTACAGGCGTGCACTACCACCCCTGGCTAATTTTGTATTTTTAGTAAAGATGGGGTTTCACCATGTTGGTCAGGCTGGTCTTGAACACCTGACCTCAGGTGATCTGCCCGCCTTGGCCTCCCAAATTGCTGGGATTACAGGCATGAGCCACCGCACCTGGCCAGCTCTCTTTTTAATACATATGTCCCCAATGTGTTTGTGTGCAGGTGCTAACTGCTTTCAATGTTCAATTCTCAGGTGGCAGGGACTGGGATCCTGTTAACTCCTCTATCCAGTGACCCACAGCTACACACAAATATAAATTTAAATGCTTCTTGATAATGGTAAGCTGAATAAGCAAATATATGATGGCATTCCTGACAAACCACTAAAAATCGTCTGTTCAGAGGAAGGTGTGGGTGCTGGTGCATGTTCCATCCAGTCTTACTTAGCGCCTTCATTAATGATGTGAATAGAAAATAAACATTGGTGTTCACAGATGGTGCTAACTTTGGAAATGCTGTTAACAGAAGTGTCAAGAGAGGAGAACAGAAATATAAGCAGGAAATAGCAAAGATGTCAAAAAAAAAAAACTCAATACAGCAAAGGCAAAAACCTCTTTCAAACATGTAAAATAAAGCCCTACAGACATTAGAGCAAGAGCATCAAGAGATGAGAAGTTAGCGGGATACCTGGACATGGTTGTGCTGGCCTGTAATCTCAGCACTTTGGGAGGCCAGACCAGCCTGGGCAAGACCAGCTGGGCAACCTAGTGAGACCCCATCTCTACAGGAAATTTTAAAAATTAGCCAGGCCTGGTAGCACACACCTGTAGTCCCGGCATCTCAGGTGGCTGAAGTGGAAGGATTGCTTGAGCTCAGGCATTTGAGGCTGCAGTGAACTATGATCACACCACTGCACTCCAGCCTGAGCAACAGAGCAGCAAGACCGTATTTCCAAAAAAAAGAGTGAACAAGAGAAGTTTAAGGAGAGTAGGGGAGGTAGAAGAAGGAAGAGATGTGAAGAGGCAGGAGAGGAAAGGACAGATGTCCTCTGATTGATGTGCGAGGGTCTCAAGGCTCCGGAGCCCACTGCCCTCTTGAGGGTCAGATGCTGGCGCAGGCGTCCCACCGAGGTGGCCCCAGCCCTCTGCTCACAACCGCTGTCTCATTTGTTTTGTGATGGGGCTTTGGTTTGGTTTGGTGGTGTTCTGTTTCTTTTTTTTTTTTTTTTTTTTTATTCTTCCCTCATATTTGAGGGAGCTGTGGGTATAGTTTTGTTCTTTAGCTCTGGTTTTGAAAGGTTTCATTATGCCTGGCATAAAGTATTAATTTGGGCATTTTGTCAGGGTCAGAGGAATGCAGCCTTTAAAAAGTACAGATTCCAAATAGACAAAGCAAAATGAAGCTTCCTCAACAACTCCGAGTCTGACGTTGGTGGAGGGGAAGCAAAACAGAACTGATGCAGGGGTTGCCAGGCCTCTCCCGGGAGCTCCACCAGGCCACCTCCAGTGCACGGAGGCCCTGCCTGGCCCACCTTGCCAGGGGAAGCCTGCCGAGGCACAAAGCATAGGAACCTTCTGGTTGACAAAACAGAAACCAGGAGTCGCCATGGAGTACTCCCCAGGGACTACAGCTGGAAAGTCAAGACAAAGATGTGCGCTGGAGAATAGTAAAAAAAAAAAAAAGCTTACAGGCCGGGCGCGGTGGCTCAAGCCTGTAATCCCAGCACTTTGGGAGGCCGAGACGGGCGGATCACGAGGTCAGGAGATCGAGACCATCCTTGC
>NW_012104465.1:704631-715129 GCF_000951045.1 Mandrillus leucophaeus | reverse complement strand
GGGTGTGGTGGTGCACACCTGTAGTCCCAGCTACTCAGGAGGCTGAGGCAGGAGAATTGCTTGAACCCGGGAGGCAGAGGTTGCAGTGAGCCGAGACCGTGCCACTGCACTCCAGCCTGGGCAACGAGAGCAAGACTCTGTCTCAAAAAAAAAAAAGAAAAAGAAAAAAAAGAAATATCTGCCCATATTTCTGAAGCTGTTGCTGAGAAATCTGCATGGAGCCAGTGTCTGTGTCTGCTCATCTCCGTTAAACCTCAGGACATAAAAATGACAACATGTTCATTGATACAATTCCCGGAGCTTCTCTAAAGTTGCATATGTGCTTCCAAAGCCCATCAGTCCAAATGTTTTCCATGCTACCAAATGTTTTTATTTCACTGAGAACTTCATTAGCAGTGGGGAGGCAGCACCTAATACAGCAAGTTTGGGTTTACAAAGCAAAGTAACGACTCCCTTTGCAAGAGGATTCTTCAGTTCCCAAAAGGCACCCCTTGAACAGTGAGTGTCCCTAGTGCCTCTTCATATGTTTTCATCACACTTGACACATAAACAGCCCCTTACACAGAGCAGGATACCTGGCCGGGACATGTACCCCACCTGACCCTTTGTGTTCAACCCCACCCCACTGATGGCTCCGCCTCACTTGCCTCACTTCTCAACAACCCTGCTGTGAAGATGCGTGAGGCCAGCCTCTTGTCTCCCAGTTGAAGACATGTCTTGTGTTGACATTAGCCTCAGCTGCTTTTTTAACCATGTCATTTTGTAAAAATTCATTCTTTCTATAGACATTTATGGACTATATATATATAATGGACTATAAAATAGACATACATGTCTATTTTGTATCAGACACTGCATGAGGAGCTGTTGATAGGGACATGAAAATGCTCAGCTCGTCACTGTGCTCAGAAGCACACAGCAAACGGGGACCACAGCTAGTGATGTGCTGTTTTAGGGGCAGGTTGCATATAGGTTAAGACTCCAGCTGTGGCCTGGACTGTCTGGGTTCAAATCCTGCCTCTATCACTTTGGGCAGGCAGGTCCTTAGGCAATTTGGGCCTTCTCATTTCCTCTTCTGAAAGGGAAATTCACCTTGTGCTGTAGTAAGTCCATGAATTGATATCTGTAAGGCACTTAAGCACTGTATACTGTTTGACTATTTGTCTTAGTCTGCTCAGGCTGCCATAACAAGATACCATAGACTGGCCGGGGGAGGTGGCTCACGCCTGTAATCCTGGCACTTTGGAGGCTAAGGCAGGTGGACCACTGGAAGTCAGGGGTTCAAGAACAGCCTGGCCAACATACCAAAATCCCGTCTCTACTAAAAATGCAAAAATTAGCCGGGTGGGGTGGTGGGCGCCTGTTAATTCCACCTACTCGGGAGGCTGAGGCAGGAGAATTGCTTGAACCGGGGAGGCGGAGCTTGCAGTGAGCCAAGATCATGCCACTGTACTCCATCCTGGGCAAGAAGAGAGAAACTCTGTCTCAAAAAAAAAAAAAAGATACCATAGACTGGGTGGCTTGAACAACAGAAATGTATTTTCTCACAGTTCTGGAGACTAGAAGTCCCAAATAAAAGTACAGCATGGAGCTGGGCGCAGTGGCTCACGCCTGGAATCCCAGCACTTTGGGAGGCCAAGATGGGCACATTATGAGGTCAGGAGTTCGAGACCAGCCTGGCCAACATGGTGACAACCCGTCTCTACTAAAAATACAAAAATTGCCCGGGTGTGGTGGCACATACCTGTAATCCCAGCTACTCAGGAGGCTGAGGCAGAAGAATTGCTTGAACCTGGGAGGCGGAGGATGCAGTGAGCCAAGTTCACACCATTGCACTCCAGCCTGGGCAACAGAGCGAGACTCCATCTCAAAAAAAAAAAAGAAAAAAAGTCCAGCATAGTTGGGTTCTGGTGAGGGCTCCCTTCAAGGGTTGCAGACTGCCACCTTCTTTCTGAGTTCTCACATGGTGGGAAGAGAGAAAGCAAGCACCCTGGTTTCTCTACTTTCTGTCAGATCAAGGCCCTGCTCCTATGACCTCATTTAACCTTAATGACCTCTGTAAAGCCCAGATCTCACAATACTGTCATGTCGAAGGCTAGGGCTTCCATATAAGGAATTGGAGGGGACACAATTCAGTCCATAGTACTATTGTTATATTATTATTTTATTCTCCTTTTATTTGATTTCTAATTTTATTTCACCATAGACACACAAGATGGTTTCTATATGATGCTAATTCATAGGCTGTTATTGAACTTTCTTCTATGGTCTAGTATGTGTTCTGTGTGTACTTTAGAAGAATGTGTGTTCTCTAATTGTTGACTGTAGTGAATACACACACATACACCCAAGTTTTTTGTTTTGGGGGGACTTTTTTGAGATAGGGTCTCGCTCTGTCACCCAGATTGGAGTGCAGTAGCACAATCACAGCTCATTGCAGCCTCAACCTCGCAGGCTCAAGCAGCCCTCCCGCCTCAGCCTCCCAACTAGCTGGGACTATAGGCTTCTGCCACCACGCCTGGGTAGTTTCTTTTTTATTTTTTGTAGAGGCAGGGTCTCACTCTGTTACCCAAGTGGGTCTTGAACTTGTGGGCTCAAGTAATCTATATCTGTCTCAGCCTCCCAAATTGCTGGGATTTTAGGAATGAGCTACCACACCCAGCCTATTTTTACTTTTACTATGATTGTGGACTTGTTATTTTATCTTTGTAAATCATATATAGAGAGCATCTTCTTGGTAAACTGTTCCTTAATAAATAAACAAAACAATTATCTAATGAGCTTTTTTTTAATTTTCCTGAGACAGGGTCTCACTCTGTTGCTCGGCCTGGAGTGCAGTGGCACAGTCATAGCTCACTACAGCCTCAAACCCTTGGGCTCAAGTGATCCTCCCACCTCAGCCTCCCAAAGTGCTGGGATTACAGGCATGAGTCACTGAACCCGGTCTCTAATGAGCTTTTTCTCCAGCAATGCTTTTCACCAGCTTTCTTTTGATTAGTATTTGATTTCTATATCATATTCCCTACCTTTTTAAAACTGTCATCATGGTTTAAATGGTGTCTGTTACAAAGTAGCCTATAACTGCATTTTTAAATTAAATCTGAGAAATCCCTTTTAACCAGAGGTTTGCACATCTAGGTTTATTGTGCTCATTTACATATTTAAATGTATTTATTCCATTATTAGTTTGTGCCTTCTTGTTCCCATGTTTCTTCTTTGCTACTTTTGTTCCCCTTTCCTGCCTTCTGTGTGATAGATCAGATTTGTTTTACGCCCTCCCTTCTACTGCTCTGAGAGTTGTACATCACAGTCTACTGTAACTGTTTCCCATTAGTATTACTTTTTGCATCTGTGCGTGCCTGAAGGGAGCCTCAAGTTCATCAGTCTCCCTACCCTCCTCCAAAATGAGACATGGGCCTTTGAATGCTTTCCTGGGACCACCACCCCACCTTTCATGTTGCTGTTATCCATGATTTTAGTTCAACAGTGTTTTCATCCCCCCACATGAGTCATTTTTATGTTTCTTATAGTGAATGTGTATTTGGGTTTGCTTATATGGTGACCTGTTTATTTGCTCCTCATTGTGCCTCATGCTCTGCTCTTTCCTTCTGGATTCAGTCTCTTTCTTAATGAGGTGTCCCGCAGCAATTCTTTATAAGACAGCCAAGATAGGCCAACTCTCAGAGCACTTGTCTGAAAAAGTCTTTTTTTATTTAATTGTTTTTTCCTTAGAGATGGGACCTCACTATGTTACCCAGACTGGTCTCAAACTTCTGGCTTAAAGCGGTCCTCCCACCTTGGCCTCCCAAAGTGCTAGGATTACAGGCATGAGCCACCTCATCTAGCCTGCCTGAGAAAGCCTTTGTTTGCCCCTCTCTCAAATGACGGTTTGGGGATAGAATTCTAGGTGTACGGTTTTTTTCCTTCAGCCCTTTGAAGAGTCTGTGTTTTCATTATGTCCCTGCATTAGATGTTCTTTTGCAAGTAACGTGCCTTTTTTCTCTGGGTATTCTTAAGGTTTTCTCTTTGCCTTTGGTGAGCTGCAGTGGATTTGCTTTTCAAGAGGTCAAGAGAGGAAAGTGTGAGGTTTCTGTTTTTTACTGAAAATGTGTTTGCTGATTTGTTTTCCCACCCCGTGGTTCCTTGCCTCTTTGCCAGGCTGGAAGGCAGACTTCTTCTGGTGTCCTGTTCACAGACGGGGCAGCCTGCAGAAGGCCCCGCCACATGCAGGGCCTGGGTCCTCGTCCCCTTGCATGTGGTCCCGGGCTTGACTCCTGTTCAGGCTGGCACTTCCCAGAGCTAAGCCCCAGCCTGACCTTCCTCCCGTACTGGCTTCACACCCCCTCCTTTCTTCTGATACCTAGAGGTTTTCCTTTCTTTCCCGTCGCCTCCACTTGGATTTTAAATCTTCTGTCTGCTGAATTGTATTCAGCACAGGAAGATGCTTGCAAGGGCCAGGTTCATCAGCCCCGTCCCTGCTGCTGGAAGCAGCACAGCAGAGCCTCATGCTCGGGCTGAGATGGAGCAGAGGCCTGCAGGCAAGCACCCAGCTCAGCTGGGGTTGGCCCCGGTGGTGGAGGGTCCTCGAAAGCGCTGGGGACGATGGCAGAAATATTGGCAGGGGAACCGCAGGGTGTTTTTGAGCCCATAAAAGATCTCTCTGATGACTGTGGAGGACGTGTTTCCACACAGGGCTGGGGCAGACCAAAGGCAGAGAAGCCAGTCAGGGCTATGGCAGTAACCAGGAAGGAAGGAAAAGGGTCTGGGCTGAGGCCTCGGCAGAGGACACAGACAAAAAGTGCAATCGGTAGAACTCAGAGACTGTCGGCCGTGGAGAAGGGGCGGGAGTGCAGCTGCCTGCCAGCTCTCTGGCCTCAACGACTGAGAAGACGGCACCTCTCGCCGCGCAGGCTTGATGGGAGGAGGGAAGCACTTTGAGGGAGGGGGCCAAGAGGATGAGTTCAGCGTTGGCCGTGTGAAGACTCAGTTGTCTGCAGAGCATTCCAGGGATTTGTCTAGGAAGTGGCTGAAAAGACATGCATGGACCTCACGCTAAGAGAGGGGACACTGACTGGCTCGTTGTCATTGAAACCACAGACATGAGTGATGCCACTGTGAAATAATGTATAAAACGAAAGGGGCTGAAGATGAAGCAATATTTAAGAAGGAGTGAGGAAGTAAAGCCAAAACAGCTCCTACAGGAGTCCCACTTACTCTTGCAGTATCAGTCTGTGTGTCACCTCCTCTGGGAAGCCCACCCCAGCCACCCAGGGTCAATGACCCTCCTCCATGCAGCAGGTGCTTCCTACAGAGCACCAGCATCCACGAGCTTGGGCCCGGGTCGTGCTCACCACATTTCTTCTTCTCGACAATGCCCCTTCCACCCTGGGCACTCCGTGAGTCACTGCAAACAGAACATGGGCAGGGAAGGGAGGAATGGGTGTTGGCAGCATGAGGAGAGTACCATGGGGGAGGGGCAGCCCAGGCTGGGAGGGTGGTGGCAGTCCTGTTGGGGACACAAGCAGGGTGAGTATGGATTGTGCCCCCGGGCCTGGGAGCCAGGTCAGTTCAGTGCTGTGGAGAGGCAGACAGCAGGCTTGGGTGAGGTCTCAGGGCATGCTGGCTGCCGACAACACCCAGATGTGACCCAGCTGGTTCATGACAAGAGAAAGGTTTTATTTTCCAAATACAAATGGTGTTGCCCCATTCCTCACCAGCTGCAGACCCAGAAAGGACTCAGTATGCCAGGAAGCACAACGCCACCACTCCTGGACTTGCCTGGTTGCTGAAATCATAGCCTCACCTTCTAGGTGACTGTGGTAAAAGTGTCCGTTCGATCCTGACAAAAACAGAAGCAGCGTTTCCTAAAGCAAGGTTTTGAAAGAGCTGCCTGTGTGGTTTGACATCAGCAGGGGATTTACTTCTTGAAGGAACTGAAACGTAGAGTAAACAGCTGCAGACATGAGCTCCTAATGCCCCAGTCAGTAGCTGTTGTCCTCAGTGTGAGCCAGAGAGCATGCATTTACGTCCTAGTGACATCCAGATGGAGCATGGCCTGTCTCTGTGACTCTAGAGTTTCTCATGAAGCACTTAATGCATTTACTGTCACTTTGAAAAGCACCTGTCTGTGCTTGGTGCAAGGCAGTGTTCCTCCTACCACATCCTGTTACCAAACATGAGAGAACATTGCATTAGCCTCACAATCTTCTCAGGCACTCCTTGCTGCACCCAGAAAAATGTTCTCAGCAAGTTACTGCACTGCACCCCACTTCCACTGCATTTTCCCTTGAAGTGCATTTGTTAGAACCTGGATCACCCCCACTCTCATAGAGAATGCCATCGAGAAGAAAAGTGACTCACTGATTTCCTCAAGTCCTGCCTGGCTTCTGTAGGGGCAGGGCAGGCCAGCGGATGACAGTCTCCTAATCCCAGCTGAGCCAGGGCTGCCTGCAACCTCCCGGGACCTGCCTTCCTGGTTGGCTTTGACCTAAAACCCTGCACTGCCCAGCTGACCAGGGGCCTGGATGGGAGGGGATGTTTTCTGGGCTGATTCACCTTCTGGACAGGAGTGGCCTGTCCCACTTTGTGCAGGGCCTATGAAGGCACAGGTAGCCCAGGGAAACACGTTTGTTCATTACATTGATCAAGTCTTGCATTTACTCACGGGTTTCTCTAAGAGCAGAAGACAGGAGCCTAAATGAAAAATGAAGGAAAGTAATTTGATGAAGGCCATTTGCCTGCAATGATGGCTTGGAACAGATGAAACGAGATGAAAGTCCCCGAATTCCACAGTTTGCTGAGCCATTAAATCCTGTAACAGAAGATGGGGAGGGAAAAAATATCCCTCCCCGAGGAAGACACCCTGCCTCCATCTGTATGATGTTTCCTTTTCTTTAAAAAATAAGGAAAGAATTCTGGCTCTAGATGGATTTCCAGAGTGAGGCGAAGTTCAAACAAGAAAGAAGTCACTGACCCCAAGCGTCTACTCCGTCTCCTGCCCAGGACCTGCTCCGCTCTGTCTCCAGGATCAGCACAAGAAATTTCTTATTGGTCTTAAAATTACTTTGGCTAAACTTGAGATGAGGAGAGAAAACATGTTTGAAGGCAACTTCTAATTTTTCATTTAGGTCAATCCACATTTAAAAAAAAAAATTATTGTGGTAAAATACACATAAAATGTATCATTAGTCACATTTAGTACATTCACAATGTTGTACAACCATCACCTCTACCTAGTTCCAGAATATTTTTATCACCCCAAAAGGAGACCCCATGCCCTCTAAGCAGTCCCTCCACTCCCCTTCTCCACGGCCGACAGTCTCTGAGTTCTACCGGTTGCACTTTTTGTGTGTCCTCTGCCGAGGCCTCAGCCCAGACCCTTTTCCTTCCTTCCTGGTTACTGCCACTCCCTGTAGCCCTTAGCAACCACTAACCGGTTTCTGTCTCCTTAGCTTTGCCTCTTCTGGCTGTTTCACATAAATGTAGTTATACAATATGATGCCTGTTGTCTGCCACCTTTCACTTAGCATCATGTTTCAAGGTTCAAAGTTCATCTTGTTGTGACATGTGCTAATACTCTATTCCTTTTCATTGCTGAGTAATATTTCATTGAATGGATGTACCACATTTTGTTTATTTGTTCATCCACTGGTGCACGTTTGGGTTTATGTAGGGAAAATCTCTCTCCGACTGTGTTTCCTCTGCTCTCACACCACCACCACCACAGTCATCAACACAGAAGACGACTTCTGTGACCAAAGGTATGGAGGTTTTTGCCACACACCAACCAGTGATCACCAGCTGGGTGTCCTCCAATTCCATTATGATGCCATCTACCTGGAGACAGTGTCAGATCCCACAGGTGGAGGGCTCACGGCCCCCACACCACCCCCAGACACCAGTTGCAAGTCAGGGTCTCTGGAACTTCTGACCAACCAGCTTCCAGTTGGAGTTCCCAGGACCCCCTCTTTGGGTTCAATTAATTTGCTCACAGAACTCAGGGAAACACTTCCTTACATTTACCAATTTATTAAGAAGGGTATTCTAAAGGATGCAGATAAACAGCAGATAAAGAGATAGACAGGGCAAGGTGTGGAAGGATCCTAAGAAGCAGAGGCTTGTCTGTCCCCACGGACTGGGATGCCTCCCAGTACATGAATGGGTTCTTCTTCCCCCTCCCATCAGCCTCCATGTGTCCAGCTCTCCAGAAGCTCCAAACCCATCCTTCTTGAGTTTTTTATGGAGATTTCATTGGCTGTCCATGATTGAAGCCTAGACAACTGTGCCGAAATGAGATTGGCCAAAAGGGGACTGATCTAAACCCACCAAGTCCTGTCCATTCAGATCCTTCCTGGCCTCTCTGTGCAGCATTCCTTCCTCCAAGGTGTGGGGCAGGACCCCCTCGGGAATGAGGGTGTTAGGACTCACAATCAGATTAGAGAACTGACTTGGGCAGGAGAAGGTCAGCGAGAGAGATTTTGTTTCCTGAGACCTGGTTCTGAGGCCTAAAGCACCTCAACGTTACAACAAAAGACTAACAGTGGTTATGGGAGTTACAAGCTAGGAACTGTGGATGACACCTCATCATCATCATCATCGCATCACAGGGCTGTTGCTACCTTTTGTAAACAGTGCTGCTGTGAACATTCATGTATAAGCTTTTGTCTGTTCTCAGTTCTTTTGGGTATATACCCAGGAGTGGAATCACTGGGTGATATGGCAGTTCTATGTTTAACTTTCTGAGAAGCTGCCAACCTCAATCCACATTTTCTTTCTTTTTTTTTTTTTTTTTTGAAACGGAGTCTAGCTCTGTCACCCAGGCTGGAGTGCAGTGGTGCAATCTCGGCTCACTGCAAGCTCCGCCTCCCTGGTTCACGCCATTCTCCTGCCTCAGCCTCCTGAGTAGCTGGGACTACAGGCACCCGTCACCACGCCCGGCTAATTTTTTTGTGTATTTTTAGTAGAGATGGGGTTTCACCATGTTAGCCGGGATGGTCTCGATCTCCTGACCTCGTGATCCGCCCGCCTCGGCCTCCCAAAGTGCTGGGAGTACAGGTGTGAGCCACCGCGCCCGGCCCCTCATTCCACATTTTCTGACTGTTATCTGCTGATGGCATCATGTAGATGGCGTCAGCTGGGCAGTGCTCAGCCAAACTCCAGAGCAGGAGGCTGGTTCTTCTTGCCCTCGTTCGGTGGTGAACTCAACACATGTAGTCACTCAACCCCCTCTTCTGCCCAAACCTCACAGCAGCACCACGCAAACAGGCTGGGAGTCAGGCAGGCCAGGGCTGCCCAGGGCTGTGCCAAGGAAAAAAGTAGTAACCCAGCCATATTCTGTCACTTACAGTGGCAAAACAGAGTATCTCTCTGCTAAGGAGCAGACCTCCTTCCCAGGACCCTCCTGGTTCACAGGTATCTGGCCACTTTCCCTTTAGAAGGAACTTCATGGACTGGGTGAGTCTCCATCCCAGGAGGATCTTGACCAGTTGTGCCATTGTCTTCCTCATTCATGAGGCTGCAGTGAGTGTGCGAAGCTGACGGAGTGAGCAGATGAAGTTGTGTTACTGGGAGAGAGCCATTTATACAGCAGATGGACTGAGGCCTGCAGCCTCACGCAGCCCCAGCACGCCCAGAACCTGTGGCCTGGCCAGTGTTGCCCATCAGCACCTGGGAGCATCCCCTGTGTGCAGGGCAGCACCACATATGCAGCTCTGTAAGACCCTCCCCTCCCCGCCAGGACCTTGCATTCTGAAAGTGGAGACCAGTACATGTGGTGTGAATGCTCCATTAAACTTGTAGGGTTATTTTTTTATTTTGTTTTATTTTTTATTTTTCAAAGATGGGGTCTTGCTCTGTCACTCAGGCTGGAGTGCAGTGGCACAGTCTCGGCTCACCACAACCTCCGCCTCCCAGGGTCAAGCGATTCTCCCACCTCAGTCTCCCAAGTAGCTGGGACTACAGGCCCACGCCACCACACCCAGCTAATTTAAAATTTTTTTTTTTGTAGAGACAGTATTTCACCATGTTGCCCAGGCTGGTCTCGAACCTCTAAGCTCAAGCAATCTGCCAGCCTCCGCCTCCCGAAGTGCTGGGATTACAGGTGTGAGCCACCATACTTGGCTTTTTATTTTTTTTTTTTTTTATTTTTTTATTTTTCGAGATGGAGTCTTGCTCTGTCACCCAGGCTGGAGTAAAGTGGCGTGATCTTGGCTCACTGCAACCTCAGCCTCTCGGGTTCAAGCGATTCTTCTGCCTCAGCCTCCCGAGTAGCTGAGATTACAGGTGCACACCATCACACCCGGCTAATTTTTGTATTTTTAGTAGAGACGGGGTTTCACCATGTTGGCCAGGATGGTCTGGATCTACTGACCTCATGATCCACCTGCCTCTGCCTCCCAAAGTGCTGGGATTACAGGCGTGAGCCACTGCGCCCGGCCGCCTTTTTAATTTTATTGTTAGAGACAGGGTCTCAATATGTTGCCCAGGCTGGTCTTGAACT
>NW_012104465.1:698427-704373 GCF_000951045.1 Mandrillus leucophaeus | reverse complement strand
CTCAGCCTCCCGAGTAGCTGGAACTACAGGCACACGCCACCTCACCTGGCTAATTTTTATATTTAAAAATTAAAATATAGGGGTTTCACTATAGGGGTTTCACTATATGGGTTCAATATAGGGGTTTCACTATATTGGTCAGACTGGCCTAAAACTCCTGACCTCGTGATCTCCCTGCCTCAGCCTCCCAAAGTGCTGGGATTATAGGCGTGAGCCACCGTGCCCGGCCTACTTGTAGGATTTAAGCACAGAATCAGAATCCAAACCCTTCCCCACAAGATGTAAAATATTTAGGAAGAGAATATTCAAAACAGAAACATTCATATGGTTTTGTGAGCTATGCTAAAATGTGAAGAACATAATCTGATTCAATAATAATAGCTCTCTTGAACCATCTCTTTTGGAGGTTCTTGACACTTAACTGAGAAAGCAGTGAAAATTCCTTCTGTGAAGCAAGGAATTGGCGCGTGTTTCACACACAGTGCTTCACATCCTTCAGGGCATCTCCTGTGCATCCCTCCTCAGACTGTAAATTCCACGAGGGCAGGCAGCTTCCCAGGCTCTCAGGAAGACCCCTGTCTGGCTCCCAGCTCAGGTTCCATGTTTCCAGTGCCGACCGGTGCCTGCCGTGGAGTCAGTCCTTGTGGAGCGCCTGGAGGGTAGATGGTTTGATGGTTGTAAAAACCAGACAGAGGTTTAAGTGACTTGAAGGAGGTTGTGAAGCCAGGAAGCTTGGCAAGACCAGGACAGAATCCAGACTCTCCCACCCTTAGGCCCTGCTCAGAGGGATCAGGAGAGAGCTCAGGTGGGCTTAGAAAACAAAGTCCTGGGAGGGGCAGTGTGGGGACCGCCACGAAATACCACCTTTTCTTTCCTAAAGTGTTACTGATTTTTGTTCAGTTGGGGGATGTTCTGGGGAAGTGGGAAGTGGATGTTCGCCTCAGATCAATATCCGTGGTCCAGGAGGGGGACAGGTCCCGCCAGCCTCAGCACTCGGGTGAGTCTCTGCACTGCCTCCCTGTCTCCTGCAGCGCTGGGGCTTCTCCACCCAAAGAGAAGAGCTGGCAGGAACACTTCTTCCGCCAGGCCCCATGGGCTGGGCCCGTGGTGTGGAATGCCGGAGAGCCAGAATTGCCAATGGGAAGGAGAGGACCAACTGGCTGTCCTGGGGCAGTACCCACCACCAGGGAGGAGACTGAGCAGCTGTGGGGCTGGCACAGCAGAAGTAGGACAGGGAGAGGGAAAGGGGCCCACAGCTCATCCACATCCACAGCCCAGAAGGATCCAGTGTCCAACTTCTGCCTTCCTTCTTGCTATTCGAGAACCTTCATTTCAGCAGAGTGGTGGCCTTGGGTAGGGGAGAGGAGCTGGCCCGACAGTGGGAGCGGTCTTGACTTGTGCGTGATTGGCTTGGACCTTCCAGAGCGTGTTCTGCTTTTCCCTCTGCTGGACACTCCCTGAGGAAGGGCCTCCCCCAGGCAGCAAGTACTCCACGGGACCTACTGACAGGGACACCAGGGGGCAGGAGGAAAAGGTTTCAGCCCAACCCGTGTGAGAAGCAGCAATCTGGAGCAGGGGTTCTCTGCTGCATTTCTTTCTTTCTTTTTTTTTTTTTTTTTTTTTTTTTTTGAGACAGAGTCTCGCTCTGTCGCCCAGGCTGGAGTGCAGTGGCGGGATCTCAGCTCACTGCAAGCTCCGCCTCCCGGGTTTACGCCATTCTCCTGCCTCAGCCTTCCGAGTAGCTGGGACTGCAGGCGCCCACCACCTCGTCCAGCTAGTTTTTGTATTTTTTAGTAGAGACGGGGTTTCACCGTGTTAGCCAGGATGGTCTCGATCTCCTGACCTCGTGATCCACCCGCCTCGGCCTCCCAAAATGCAGGGATTACAGGCTTGAGCCACCACGCCCGGCATCTCTGCTGCATTTCTTATCCTACAACTCCCTGAGGACAATATCCTGGGTGCCAATTTATTTATTTATTTAGAGACAAGATCTCACTGTTGCCCCGGCTGGTGTGCAGTGGCACCATCATAGCTCACCCCAGCCTTGAATTCCTGGGCTTGGGCGATCCTCCTGCCTCAGCCTCCCAGGGAACTAGGATTACAAGCACAGGCCACCACACCCGGCTGATTAGTTTGTTTTTTATTTTTTGTAGAGAGGAGCTATGGGCTCCTGGGCTATAGGCTATGTTGCCTAGGCTGGTCTTGAACTCCTGGCCTCAATCAATCCTCCCTCCTCTGCCTCCCAGAGTGTTGGGATTACAAGCGTGAGCCACCACACCTGTGCCATTTTATGGCAGTTATTTGCTTCTCCCCATTTTCCCACCAGCCCGAACCCTGCATCCTGGAGATACACGGAGCCCAGAGGAAGCAGGGAGGGTGGAGGCAGGGGCCCCCCTGCTGGGCGGGAGTCAGCAGAGCCCTGCACAGAGGAGCATGTCCCGATTGTCTGAACGCGAGAGGGTGAGGGTGAACTAATGGTTCCCATTTGCTGTCTTAGTTTTTTTGAGCTGACATGGAGTGTGGCCTGTTTAGAGCCCGTTCCCTCAGACTGAGTCACCAGGTGATTCTGGAACCCACTGTGTACATGCAGTTCCTCAGGGAAGGGCGAGGGCACAGCCTGGACTCCAGCACAGGGAAGGGCACAGGCCCTCCAGGAGGGCGGGCAGGGGGGAGGCCGCTGCCAGGGTGAGGAGGGAGGCTCCCAGAGGACGAGAGTCCAGTGAGAGGAACCCAACACCACACCAGGTTGACAGAGGGGAGGTAGGGAGGCCACCCCCAGCTCAGGGACCAGCCTGGTCCTGGAGGCATCTGGTCCAGCACGAGGGCCGCAGGGGCCCCACCTGGACCCCACTGCCAAGGGCCACACATGAGCCCTGCAGAGCAGTCCTGGTGCCCACAAGAGTGGAAGAGGGCCTGAGTCACTGCCTCTGCTGGGCTCTGCTATTTTTATGTCCAAGTCTGCTTAAAAATAGCTGTCTAAGCCAAGGTTTTAGCTGCAGCTGACAAGACATTAAGTATTAGATACCTAATGCCCACAAGTGACAACCGGGGTCTCTTCGTGTGTCCGTGAGAAAGCAGGGAGGAGACAGTCACGAGGACAGCCCCTGAGCACCCCGCACGTACCTCTGAAACTTTGGGGCCTGCTGTGGGGCGTGCCCACAAGGTGTCCTCAGAAAGCATGTGCTGGGCCGGGTGCTCTAGTGACACCCATTACTCCACGGGGCCACGCTGACCCCCTGGAGACACTGCACATCGGGGCCCTTTGAGCTGCCTCAGCCTCTGAGCAGTTGCGCCTCCCGGGCAGCCAGTGCTTAGAAAGTGCCTCACGTGCTCATGGCCTGGTGAAGACGCCTCCAGGCTGGGCAGAAGCTCAGCACGTGCTGGCCTTGGCCCTGGCCTTCCCCTAGCCGTGTGGACACGACAGCTCGGCATTCACTGCCCAGCACTAAGAGCAGCTCCCTAAGTCCAGCAGGGCGTTCAAAGCGGGACGAACCTGCCCACGCCCCAGACGCCATCCTGAGAGCAGTGAAATTCCCAGGGCTTTTGGCATACGGAACAGAGCCAGCCAGTCCTGACTGGAGGCTCCGAGGCCAGGAGGCCTTCCTCCTTTCTCCTCTCGCCTCCCAGCTCAGAGCTGACAAGGCACAAGCTGAGGTACAGCATGGGATTGTGCTGCCTGTGTGAGCAAATATTGGGGGGCCAGCCTATTGCGACAAGTGTCTCTGCTTTTAAAACCAGCAGCCGTTTCTTAGCATGTTCAGCGCCGTATGAGGAGCTAGCGGAAGGGCTCTGGCTCTGCCTAGCAGGAAGAGCACAGCTTCCACCTCTGCACCCGACCTGGAGCCCAGACACCCGGCTGAGGCCGCCTTCATGTGCTCCCAGGCCAGCGGGGCTCCTGCCGCACAGGGCTCCCTGCAGCCCACGGTGGGGTGCCGGCCGCACTGTTCTGCGGCCACCAGGGTGGGCAACCAGCCAAGCGGCCCAGCTCCACATGAGAGCAGCCTCTCGCTTGGGGAAACCCGGCTCAGGCCCACTTCCACAGCCGGGCTGTGACAGGCGGGGACCAGCCAGGAGCGGGAGACATCTCTCTCTCACCGGGGCGTGTGGCACGGGTCTCCCGCAGGATGGATTAGTGTCAGAGTCAGAACCCCAGCCCTCGTACACCGAAGGCCCCGAGGGCTTGGTCCTCAGCCCCAGCCAGAGGCCTGGTGGCATCTGTTCAACCACATGGCCCTCCACTGTCCAGTCCCATGTGCTGGCGTGGGAGCCAAGGGCCCTGCCACGGTGCCCAGGCTCTGGTTGGAGGCCCAGCCAGTGCCACGCTCGCATTCCTCGGCCTCTCTGGGGCCCTTCAGGCATCCTCCGAACACTTGTGGAGGAAGCAGGCCAAGCCAGAGCCAGTGGTGGCTGGGAGCTGCCGGGGAGGTGCCCTGTTCTCATGCCGCCTGCTCACTGCCCGTCTGGTGTTTTTGGTTCTTGCAGTGAGAAGCGCCACCTTCAAGTGAACGTCACCAACCCAGTACAGTGTAGCCTGCACGGGAAGAAGTGCACCGTCTCCGTGGAGACGAGGCTTAACCAGCCCCAGCCCGACTTCACCAAGAACCGCTCGGGCTTCATCCTCAGCGTGCCCGGGAACTGACGCCCTGCAGAGGCCTGGCCCAGAGCCTGGCCACGCTCCGAGTTCTGGGTCCCAGTCCAGCTGCTGCCTCCCAGCCCATGCCCGCTAGAAACCTGCTGTGAGGGCCCCTCCCGGAGGAGCCCCGTCCCTGTGAGGTTTCCTTCCTGGCTTTCTGCCTTTGGTATCATCTTCCTCTGTCCTGACCGTCCACGGTCCCTGCTCAATAAACCAAAGACCCTGGTGCCCCGCCCAGACCCCTGGGCTGACGTCCAGACCAGTCTCACCCAGAGGCAACTGGATGGTGCCTTTAGTTGGTGGGGGTGCCCCTTGGCCAGGTCAAGTCGGAGCACCTCGGCAGGTGCCCTGCTGCTGACCCTGTAGAGGGCAGGGGTCGGGATGCAGGTGCCCCGCTCTCTGGGAGCCCCACAGCCACCTCTCTCGCCCAAGGTGAGCCAGCCCTGGGGACCCAGCTCAGGGAGGCTCAGCTCAGAGTTCAGCGGACCACCTCCCCCACCCAACTCCCAGCCACCAGCCAAAGCCACTGGGTGAGCAGAGACACCCACAGGGCCAGCCCCTCAGCCAGGAGCCAGTGGCAGGAGCAGAACAGCCCGTCGAGCAGAGTGAGTCCATCCTTCCCAGATTCTCCCCCGGGAGACTCCCTTTGCCACCAAGGTCCCTGTCAGGGCCTCTGACTACCACTCTGGAGAGGACAGCATGGCACGCTCCAAACAAGGATCATCTTACTTCACTCGCAGCCAGTGACCGTGGCCCTCTTATAGATACTTTCACTGTGTGCGGGGTTGCTAATCAGATACCTGCTGTCACCACACTTGGGTCAGGAATCCTAATGAGAACGGGGAGCTGCCGGGATGAGGGCAGCCCTCAGGGTTGGCCGCTTTCCCTCTGGACCACCTCCCACTACGTTTCCTACTCAGTGAAACAGCAAGGGCGGGGTCAAGGCACAGGATGACGGGAAGCAGGGCAGCAGCACAGCGTGGGGTCCTGGCACTGCAGGCCAGGCCAGGACACCCACCCCACACCCTGCACGGCCCCTTGGGGCCTGCGCCCGTGAACCTGGTGCCAGGGAGAACTGCCAGCTAGCCGGTTTCTGCCCAGCAAAAGCATGTATGCCTCAGGGGCCTTCTGAGACAACCCTCCCCGCTGAGCCCCAGCTGCTGAGGAGGCCTTGAGGGAAGTAGAGGCTCAGAGCAAATGCCTCATGTGATGAGAAAGTGAGGGGAGCCCGCGCCTCAGGCAGGTGGTGAGAGGATGAGGGGAGCCCGCGCCTCAGGCAGGTGGTGAGAGGATGAGGGGAGCCCGCGCCTCAG
>NW_012104465.1:692345-698377 GCF_000951045.1 Mandrillus leucophaeus | reverse complement strand
GGGGAGCCCGCGCCTCAGGCAGGTGGTGAGAGGATGAGGGGAGCCCGCGCCTCAGGCAGGTGGTGAGAGGATGAGGGGAGCCCGCGCCTCAGGCATGTGGTGAGAGGATGAGGGGGAGCCCATGCCTCAGGTGGAGTGGGCAGGGGTGCAAGAGAGGGACGTACTGAAGCTTCTTCCCATCATGCCACAGACGCTGCCCCACCATGCTCCCGTCCTCCCATCCTCACCCAGCAGAACCCACCAAGTGCCTGTGGGCAGCCTCCTGTGCCTCACCCAGGGCCTGGCCCGAGTGGTCCCAACAACCTGGTCTCATGCCCGCTCCCCATCCCTGCTTCCCAAAAATTGCACTGTGTGCAGTTTGCAACAAAGAATCCCGCTGGCATCCTGTCCTTGGGAACCCTTTCTCATTCCCCAAGCCTGGTCAGCTGCCTGCATAGGCAGAGGTGCCCCCAGCCCAGGTTAGCAACGCTCATCATTTTGCCAATTACCAGTAGACACTAGTGGAACCATCTAACTGGAACTTCCTGTCTCCTTCCACTTATTTCCCCACACTTGTTGCTTTACACTAGACACATGCAAATGTATGTTTTAAACACACCAAAACAGATTATGCCAAATGAGTAGCCTGTCAAAGGCTGGAGGGCAGGAGGAGGGCCTGGGTCTGGGTTCCTTCCTCCCGGCCTTTGTACGGTGCCTTGGGCCCCTCAGCCTCAGCGCCAGGGCCTCCCAGCTGAGGCCACAGGACAAGCACTTTTTTATGATGTACTAAAAGAAGCCACAGTATGTGGCAACTGCAAAAGGATCAGGAATTTAGGGTGTGATCTCAGACACGTGTCCTGGGTGCTGAGGGGAAAGGAAGCGGGCACAGTAATTGTAGACAATGAGGGGGTTTCTCTTGATGTAATGAAATGCAGTTTTATGGTTTGGTGCAAAAACTCCTATTTTCCAGTAAATTAACTTTATTTCTAAAGCATATTTTGATTTATCATCAAGAGCAATAAAGCATTAAATCTTATTTTTAAAGGTGTTTTGTTTATCTGTCACTGAAAACTTTGTGAAATTTTTGCTTATATAAAGTCAACCATTATCTGAGAGGATAGAAGGGAGAGTTAAGCACAAATAATGTAAAATGGAGGATGATTTGCCTGAAGCTTTGGAACAAAAAGTGAGCAAGAAGTAAGCTGTGGACAGGAGGTGAGAGGAGGGAAGGAGGCCATGGGGTTGAGTCCCAGCACTTTCTCCTGCCATCTTGAGGCCTGTGCACTGGCAGCCGGAAGCACACTGCTTGGTGCCAGGGAACATGTTTACTGCAACAGAAGCATGTATGTAGAAAGGAAAGGCTCAGAGACTTACAGTAGCAGACTGGGGACAGGCCAGGCTAGCCCAGTGAAAGGGCTGGGAGGAAGTGTGGGGGCGGCTGGGAGAGTGAGAGGAAGCAGCACCTCCTCCTGGGGAAGGGAGCAAGGCCCTGAAGGAGCAACAGGGCATGGCCAGCACCCGAGGGTCCTGCAGCCAGGGTGCTACCGGTCACTGGTCATTGGCAGAAAAGAACACGCAGCAGTGGCTTCTGTAACTCAGACGAAGGGAGTTGCTTTGCGGAAAGCAAGTGGCCTTGATCACAAGGCTGACAGCTCCCACGCTACAACTTGAGGACAAGAAAGACTTTCCTAGTACTCAGGGGCAGCTTCAGACCGCAGGGTGCAGGGCCTGGGGAGAGCCACGTCCAGCGTCCCCATTACCATCTTCCTGAGGCTGACACCAGTGGCACGTGCAGGCCTCAGGCTGGCAGTCAGGACAGGCACAGATAGAGCTGGTGGGAACCCCACCCATGCCGCAATTATGGGCTGGAGTGGCTGCTTCCCTGGGAGCCACAGGGCTGGATTTCTCCCTCCTGGAAACCCGCATGGAGCTAAACCCGCAGGGTTGGCCCATGTGGACGCCAGCCCACCCCTGCTAGCCTGGGAGACCCCGGGGGAAGGGAGCTCAGAGCAGAGCCAAGCCCAAGGATATGTGGGAGCAGCAGCTTCAGAGCCACACCTCGACACACAGAGTCTAGGGCCCAGAGCCTCTGCAGAACCCACCTGGCCAGACCTCACCAGGCCATGCTTGGGCCTGACCCTCCTTGGCTGGAGGTTCCAGTCACCCAGCTCTGCCACGGGAGCCTTTGGGAAACAGCTGCCCCCGCCTCGGCCGACGCTAAACCAAAGCTGACTTAACCTGTGCTTCCTTCTTAATCACCTTAGTGTGTTAAGCCCTCGCCCCCAACTCTGTCCTCCCCTCCCCCATAACACAAATCCAATTACGTTCTGAGTGCATGAATCATTTATTAAAGGGGGCCCCAGCCTGCCCACAAAAAGAGGTCTCTGTAATGGATGGTCAGTGCATTTTATTGAATCAGCACAGTACAAAAATAAATAAAAATAAGGGAAGGGGAATTAAATTACAGCCAAACTGAGCTTCATGACTTTGTCAGATTATAAACCACACATACTCACAAACACACTACACATACATACAAAATGAGACAAATATAAATTAATATTAACAATACCCACAGTTTGGTCAAAGAATAGCTACAGAAGAAATTGCACTAAAAAACCAACATACATCACACGTGTGTAATTAGCAGTTTCAAATATACAGCTATGAATAATTCCAAGTGAAAAAAAAATGGCACATTTTCTTTTCATTGCAAGTTTAACTGTTGGAACAAAACTAAGTTCTAATAACTGCATGGAAAGAATATATCAACCCTCCAGGTTTACAAGAAAAAGAGAAAAACCAAATCCTGAACTATTATTCCTGTGGCTTGTTCTGTGCATGGGTGTAATTTTCACAGCCATCTGTTCTAAGATTATTTTTCTTAAGACACAAAATGCTCCTGGTTTGCATGCACAATATCACTGTAAAAGCAACAATTAAAGAATAAAGGTTTTTTTGTAGGTTTTTTTTTTATTGTTGTTCTAAAAGTAGTCTTCATAGCAGCATGGCAAATGGGTTCTTTGCTTGCACACTCAAGTATATCAGTTGTTCCTTTACACAATACTGATGACCAGTGCAAGGGAAGAGAGAGAACACGACAGGCTTCACACTGAGGGAACTACAGAGTTCTTCCCTTAGTCCCCACCACTTCCAAAATGTCCACCTCTTCCAAAGAATAAAAAAATAAATACGGAGAAAGAGAAGGAAACAGACACGCAACTGGAATCCTGTGGATGCAATGTAACCGCACAACTCCAGGTCAGGTTCCACCAGCTGAAGGTGATACACACATGCGCCCTCCTCCTGAGACTTGGCACTGACCCTCCCTCTTCCATGCCACCAGGGGCATCCCACCTCTGGTCGCACGCGGCAGCAGGCTCTGAAGACAGGCTGTGTGGAAACCCAGCAGAGAGGAGGTGCTGTGTGAAGTCTGTGCCAGCAGCCGCAGGCTCCTTCCAATGCTGCACCGATTATCCGACAGTCCTAGGAACGGCTCCGCTGGGCCTCAGGTGCAGCCAGGCAGATGCTCTCCGGCAGGGCAGGCTCTCTTCCCCACCTCTGGGAATGCCTCCGGCCACCAGGTTCTGCTTCAGGACTCTTAACACTGGGACTTCAATTTCACAGCTTTCTTTTTGTGTAAATTTCAGTAGTGCTTGTGCTGAAATTGGTAACCACCTTGAACCTAATCCTATGTAAAGTGACCCTCTGCCTCCCCACCCCAGGTCCCCATTCCAGCACTCCCGGGGGGACTGGGCCTGGAAGACAGAATCCTCTGTAGCGTCTTCACATTGGTCTTTGTTCTCCACAGCAGAGTGACGGGCCATGGAGGAAGGCTTGCTCCCTCTCCCAAGTCCCAAGCCACCAATACGGGAGAATGAGAAAGAAAATCAATAAAGTACACATTTGTGTTTTTACAGCCAGTAGGGTAAGGTGGAAACCAAAACCAGCAGCGGCAAATGATCAGTTGTAGAAATCAGCAGGCTTCCAGAGCAATCAGGAGTCTCACTCCCGTCTTGTAATTGTCTCCAAGATCCGGCTGTCTCACTGGTCCCTGTCGGGCAAGTCTTCCTCTTTAGAAGAAACTCAACTGTTTGGAAACAGCTTTAAATTAACAGGGGTGGGGGTGGGGCCACCACATCGCCTTCCCCCCAGCTCTGCAGGACAAATGTCATGTGCACCAGCAAGAGGCCTTAGCCCTTAGGTGGGCACCGGCTTGGTCTCAAGGTATGGCATCCCTCACCTTGCCCAGAAGGCAGGCGTTGCTAATGGGCACCTGCAGCTGTCCTGGCATTTGCCACAGGGCGACTGCACTGCATTATTCGAAAGAAAAATTCACCCAGAAAAGTCGTCTCCAGCATCACCCCACCTCTTTAGCTGGGACCCAAAATGAGAAAAAGTAATGAGTCAAAGCAGCTCATCGGCCAATACCAGCAATGCGGCTGCGAGCAGCAGACAAGGGGACAAGGGGCGAGTTCCATTTCTCCACTAAAGGAAAGCCCTTCTCCCTAAAAAAGAAAACAGCAAATCAGGGCGGTGTGTGGTCAAACGACCAGACACAGTCTTTCCACTAGACCTGCTCAGCTTCGCCTCGCCTAGATTGAAGATGTCCCAGCGCAGCGGGGATCTTGCCTCATGACCCCACTGGCAGCTCAGTTAGGGTGGATGGCTCCAGGAGCCTCTGGGAGAGCGAGTAACTCCACACAGGAGCCAGAAAAGGGCCTCCAACCAGAAACCCCAATTCCTCCCTGGGCCAGGCAGCCAGAGTCCCCTCTCTAGCGCCACACAGGGTGCAGCCGGCAGCCTCGCCTACCCTGGACCCAGCAAGGGCACAGGCGGCAGGGGCAGGTCAGTTCTTTGAGTTCCCCAAAGTGGGAGGTCAGTGGCCTGGGTGGCTCTGAATACATCTTCTGGGTTTTGCGCAAGGCTCGTGAGTTCAAAAGTGCCCAGAGTTCTTGGCAGGGCTGAAAAAACCCCAGGGAGAGACTGTGGGAAAGGTGAGGCCCTTGGTGGCTTTGCTAGACACATACTGTACACAAAACTGATTTAATAATAAATTTTTAAAAATGCATTGAATCCTTGAGCCATGGCGCAGGCTACAGTGCTCACCGATCCAGGCCTAGGAGGAGCCGCTTCTTGTCCTCCTGGCCGCTCTCGTTCTTCAGGTCGGAGAAGACCTGTGTGAAGTAGTGTGGGTCGGCATTTATCTGCAGCATCTTTGAGCTCATGAGGTTGATGACAGAGAGGCAACGGTCCCAAAAGGCCTCCTTGCAGCTCTCCACCAGGAAGGGCTTGAGCGGGTAGGAGATCTCGTTGCCCATGTAGGAGTAGGAGAGGTACAGGCACGTCAGCAGGACGGCCTGGAGCTCGTGATCCGAGCCCACCTCGGAGGAGATAACATCCCTGCAGAGCATGTAGAGGAAGACCACGTTGGCCGGCGTGATGAAGCCCTGGTCCTGCCAGCCCTGCAGAAGCAGCGAGCGGTCCACGCTGCGCAGCCAGAGCACGGGGTCCGTGGGGGACAGGTGCTTCAGGCGGTAGCACCGGCGGCAGAGAAACTCACCCAGGCAGCGCAGCAGCTCGCTGGTGGATGCCTGGACGATGACCCGTTTGGGCGTCCCTGCGGAGGTGACGGCAGGGTGAGGGGCTTTCTTGACCGAGGAGGAGCCCCCGGTCTGGGAGCCCGAGAGCTGGCTGGCCGGGGGTGCGGGCGGCTGGGCCGGTGGGGGCTGGGCGAATGTGGACAGGTTGGCGCACGACAGCGACTTCTTCAGGTTCTCATTGTTGAGGTGCGTGATGTTGTTCTGGTAGCTGCTGTTGGGCTGCACCTTCTTGGAGTTCTTCTTCTTGGCCGACACGGCCACGATTCTCTTCCAAGGCAGCACGGAGATGATGGAGTGGCGCTTCAGGTTCTTGTCCTTGGCGTTCTTGCTGTTCTGTACGGCCGTATAGTGGCCCACGGTGGCCGCGCCATCCTCAAACAGCGTGGCCTTCCGGTAGCTGGGGGACAGGGACAGCACCGTGCCCATGGTGCCGCTGCGCGCCGGGCGGGG
>NW_012104465.1:676325-691192 GCF_000951045.1 Mandrillus leucophaeus | reverse complement strand
CGCCCTCTCGGAGGCTGCCGCCCGGGCCCTGGTGAGGAGCCCTCCGCCGAGGCCAGGGCCGGTAGGTCCCTCCTTCCACCTGACATCCCCGTGCCTGTGGAAAGCAGCCAGGGAGCGCGGGAAAGAAGGCCCTGGGCGGGGAGAGGCGAAGCCTTTCCTGAGACCTCCCAAGTGCCAGGCGCACCTCGAGTGGACAGTCCCATCGTTTCTGGCCACCCTCCTGGGGCCTCCGTTCCCTCATCCCGGGGTAGATGCCCGTGGCATCCACGGGCCAGAGAAGCGTGGCCCGTAGCAGTTCCGGGCCACCAAGAGCCAAGCCTGAGCCCATCACAAATATGACCTCGAAGTTCCCACTCGCCCTCTTTGTTGTGTTAAAGCTGAAGCAACTGCCCCTCTGGCCAGCTTTCTGACCCTCTTAAACGTTTTCAGTTCTAAGTATGTATAATTTAAGAACTTGATGCTAGCGATATTGAGTAAAATTCTGGTTCTCAAAGAGCTGTTCCTGTCGGATGTGAATCCAGATCCTTCACAAAGGCCGTTGTTCATTTACTATTTTACCTTTTTTCTGGAGATTGAGTCAAAACTGACCACAAACCTGGGAAACAGGAGACTTAAGCCCTGTCTTAATCTAGATCATCTCTGGACCTAGAGATGATGTAGTGACACTCCAGAGGAGAGGATGACACCCAATTACCTGACCACTCTGGCCCACTAGGCTTTCACCCTGCGCCAGCCCTGTCAACTGCCCTAGGGGGAACAGAATGGGAATCTGACATCATTCAAAATGCTGCAATCACGGCAGAAAGTGCTGGATTTTGTTTATGTGCCACTCAGAAATTTCTGTCAATGGGAATTCCAGGCTTTAGGAACCTTAGGGGGCAGGCATACAGTGGAAAGTCCATTGCTCTGTACCCAGAGGACAACTTTGTCCACAGCCCTTCAGAACATCCACAGCAGCTGTTATGGGAACTCAGAAGAGGAAGGCAGGCTCCCAGCTCAGTGTGCCCCTCCCTGTGAATGTTCCTCAGTGTACAAGCCTACCTGCTCTTCAAATGGAGCTGTCCTCAACCCTCCTGCATCTAACAGTAAGAAGCCAGAAGAGGCCGGACATGGTGGCTCATGCCTGTAATTCCCAGCACTTTGGGAGGCCGAGGCGGGCGGATCACCTGAGGTCAAGAGTTCAAGACCAGCCTGGCCAACATGGTGAAACCCCATCTGTACTAAAAATACAAAAAAAAATTAGCCGGGCGTGGTGACGCATGCCGGTAATCCCAGCTACTCAGGAGGCTGAGGCAGGAGAATCGCTTGAACCTGGGAGACGGAGGTTGCAGTGAGCCGAGATCGCACCATTGCACTCCAGCCTGGGAAACAAGAGCAAATCTCAAAAAAAAAAAAAAAAAAAAGAGCCAGAAGAAACAATCTCCTTTGAGACCCTGACCAAGTGTCCCTCTTCCTTCTCAAAGGAAAGCCGAACCCCAGCCTCTTTTCCTCAGCCCCTACTTGGAGCCTCTAGCTTCTGAGTTGGCTCTGTGCCCCCCTTCAGATTCTAGTGTTGAGCCAAGGTTAAATGTTTTCCACTTTCCAAAACATGTCCAAATTTTGAAGCCTATAATCCACCCCGGCGGGGCGTGGTGCCACACCGTGTCCAGCAGTTTCGGAGGCCAAGGCAGGCGGATCACCTGAGGTCAGGAGTTTGAGACCAGCCTGGCCAACATGCTGTAACAACCCGTCTCTACTAAAAAAAAAAATTAGCTGGCCGTGGTGGCAGGCGCCTGTAGTCCCAGCTACTCAGGAGGCTAAGGCAGGAGAATCGCTTGAACCTGGGAGGCAGTGGTTGCAGTGAGCTGGTATCATGCCACTACCTTCCAGCCTGGGTGACAGAGTGAGACTCCAGCTAAAAAAAAGAAAAATCCACCCCCTAGAAAAACCTGGGCCCACTCTGTTGTTACCTTTAACTCTCAATCTCAATGCTAGCTATTCCAATTAATTCACAGGGAAGTGGACCAAGCTCACCCCACTACCCTGCTTCCCACACCAGAGCGGCATGCCTCTGCATGGCCCTTTTCAAGCCAGGCCACACCCTGTGTCCTCTCACCTTTGTCCAGCCAGCCTTTCCCTAGCACCTTCAAAAAGAGCTCTCGGCAGAACACCAGCCTCCTCACACTTGTCCAAGCAAAGTCACAGTTGCAGCACAGCAGGAATGGAATGGCACTGACAGCCCACTTACTGCTGCGACTGAGGGAAGGGGTCTCCAGGAGGTCCTACCTACCCAGGCCATGCCTGTTATGCTCGTTTTCAGACACCACACAGCTCCTCTTTTCACTCAACCCACCACCACCTCCCCACCCCCAATTCCTATCACTGCTCCAACTGGAAGCAAGGAAGAAAGGGCAGTCAACTGCCAGAAACGGCAGAATCAAGGACCCAGAAGGCAAACCCAGTTGAATGAGGCAGGGCTGTTTTCTTCCTAGCTGCCTTCATCATAGAACTGCAGGGAAGATTTCCAAATCCCACCCCCATCAATCAGCCTACTTAGCCTATAGCCTATCTCTAGCTGCCTGAAGGGCCAGCCTGCTTGTTAGCTTCCCTGCTGGGCTGGGCTGCCCATGCACTGCTGGAGCGTCCACTTTTCCTGCATGCCCCACTTCCCATAGCATCCTGAGGAAGGGAGGCCAAGGCGGGGGCCAGCTACAGCTTCCAGGAAGGGTTCCAAATAGAGCAGGCCTGAGCCCTTACTCCTGAGGAAGTCAGCTTTGTTCTTTCAGGAATCACAGAGCAGCATCTAGTGGCCCTTCTGGGCAGCACAGATTACATAACTAGCACACAGCAGGGGACCAGAGCCTCTGCTCCCAACTCCAGTAGAGCCTTATTAACACACAAAGTCCTGGCACCATGAAGGCTGGAGCCTAGAAGGGAGGTGAGGGAACCGGGCCCAAGCCAACCCACCAGCCAGCTGACCTTCCCAGCTGTGCCTGGACTCAGGTCATGAGAGGCCTGGGAGAGGAGGCAGTGGCACAACTGCTGGTCCTGGAGGTCTAGAGCTGCGCTGTCCAAGAAAAGAATAATGTGAGCCACAGATAGAAGCCACATAGGTAACTTTATATTTTCTAGCAGCCACATTACACAAGTAAAAGGGAAACAGGTGAATTTCAATAATATATTTTATTTAACCCAATACCCAAAATATTTCAACACATATATAAAAAAGTTATTGACATATTTTACACTCCTTATCATACTAAGCCTTCGAAGTCTGGTTTGTGTTTACACTTGCAGTGTATCACAGCTCGAACCAGCCACATTGCAAGGGCCTCACAGCTGCACGTGGCTAGCGGCTACATATTGGACAGCACGGGTCTAGAGGGCATCGTCTGACCAAGACCCGCAAAGGGAACCAAGAAAAGGGCTGCCGCCTGAGCTCCTCAGGACTGTCCTAAGTTTGAGAAACCGTCTCCCCTCTCCTCCAAAACTAGATCTCTTTGGAGTACTTTTTAAAGTCCTTTATAGAAGCAAAACTCTTTCTGCAGGTGAAATACAGAGACGATACTAAAACTGACAATGGCTGAACTGCTCAGACTGAAGAGGATTTAGCAGGTCCCCTGGTGGTCCCAGAGCCCCCCCAGGGTGTGAGGCAATATGAAAATCGCTGCCTTTGAAGATTCCAAAAGGAAACGAAACCACAACTGAATGTCAGGACTCTCCAGACACCTGCACGTCTATGACTTATTAAGCTTCACATCACAATCACCTGCCAAGGAAGCAGCATCCTCACTGAGTAGAAGAGGAAGTAGGCTCAGAGGATCTACCGCCCAACCCTACACGTGCTCACTGGACCATGCTGCCCTGGAAAAAGACACCTGAATTCATTTCCAACTTCAGAACTCACACACCAACTTTCTTGCCCCCAAAGCCCTTCAAATTTGGACCCCAAATTTAGCTTAAGGACTCCCATTACACAAATGAGATAACAGCTTTGGCCAGATGAGAGCTAGACTAGTGTGGGGCTACACAGAGCTGTCTGGGCTTGCTTGGAAGCCCTCCAGCACTCAAGAAAAGACACCTTTTGAAAAAAAAATTATTTTTATTGGAACTCATCTGAACATCAGATATACCTGGTGTTGGTTAGCAAGAACCGTTTGTACATTTGATACTGATGGTGCCAAAACCAAAACAATGACTGGACATGATGGGGAGAAATGTTGAGAACAAAAACCTGATTTTGGAGAGGAAAATAAAAGCCAGTCAGATTCAGTGAGGATGCAAAACCTGGTACAACAAAATCCTTTTACAAAATATAAATGTATTATGAAAACCCGGAAGGATAATCCAAGGAAGGTAAAGAAGAGAAAAGGATGCCAGCAGGAAGAAGGTAGGAAGGAGAGGAAAAGAAAAAGACAAAGAAGAGATGAGAGAAGAAAATACAGTTCAGCACAACAAAGGTGCAGAAGCTCACCTACCCAAATGGCATTAAAGCCTCGCTGTGTAATCGTGTCAGAAAACAAAGCATGCTGACACACAGTGCTCTACTTCCCATCCACTCAAGTTCTAAGAGGTAAATTAAGAAGCTCCCTGGGAAGGGGACATGAGGTTGCTCAAAAATCCAACAAAGAAAATTAAAAAAAAGAGAGAGAGAGAAAAAAAAACACACCCCACAGTGTCATTCCGATGTTCATTGTTTAAAAAAAGGAATAAATCCATCTGAAAGCAGGAGAGGAGGAGTGGGAGAGGGAGAGAAGCTCATGGATTTCAAAGACAGCCTGGCTCCCCTGGAGGGAAGAGGAGGAAGGCAGAGAGACATGGTGGTCTTCTGGTTGAGAGGTAAAGAGAAGGGAGAGAGAGGAAAGAAGAGAGGAGAGGAACGCAGAGGAGAGGAGAAGAGGGGCAATTAAAACACTGACAACTAATCTAGTTTACTGTGTTAAAAAAAAAAAAAAAAAAAACAGCCACATGCACAGCAGGCCCCTTGGGGGCTAAGGGCCCACACTGCTCCCCGTGTGGCCATGGTAGACACTAGCTCCTGGCCTCATCCCCATTCCTTCACAGGTCAGAGCGGAGCTGTGCAGGCGCTGCTGCTGTTGTTGCTGCAGTGGTGGTGGTGGTGGTGGCGGCGGCGGCAGGACCTTCGGCTACTCTGCTGGAGCCAATGTGGGGAGAGAAGGGCGGACAGGCCGTATGGCAGGGGAAAGAACACCAAAATGCCTCATTTCAAATAAAAAAGAAAACAGCAGTCTATACACAGTTGTTTGTTTTGGTTCAGTACAAACAGAATAAAAAGTCGTTGCTTTTGATGGTCAGCAAACACCCAATTCTGAGGAGGAGGAGAGGTGACGCCCAGCAGGTGGATTAGGACCCCCAGTGGTTGGCGGGGTGCCTGGCTTTGCGGCCCTCTCCCAGGAGGCAGAGAGGACAGCTTTAGGTAGTGTAAGCCTTTTTCCTTTTATTTAGAATAATCTTTTTTTTTTCTTTTTCTTTTTTTTTTAAGCAATTTCCCCACTCCCAAGTTGGGCCAGTAAAGATTACATGAAAACTGGCACACCTATTGGCTGGAATACAGATGCACCAAATGAAGATTTAAAAACTTTCCGAGCGAAAAGTAGAACAAAAAGAAAAAAGAATCTCCTAGCATTTTCCCCCAAGGTTTCACTCTCCCGCCACACACACTCTCCAAAGGACCGCTACAGATCCAACTCTGCAAGAGAAGACAGAGCAGTGTCAATCAGGAAGCCATGAGGACACCAGGAGGAGGTTTTCAGTCTCGACACGCAGAAGACAGAGCTGCCCAGCCCTGGGGTCCTGAAGCCAGCACTCACCTATGTCAGTTTCTTGGCTTTGTTGTAGAGGGAATCCACTACTTTACTCATGTTCTGAATTGTTTCCAGAGCAGCTTCATAAGTTTTATCTACTGGGGGTTCATCGAAAATAATCAGGACACCCTCCCCCTGGTCCAAAATCCCTGCAAGAAACACAAGGGCAACCCAGGTAAAAAGTGACATTAGACACAAAGCATTTGTGAAGCAGCCCACTCCCTAGTTGACTCACTGTCTCCAGAAAAGAAGGGAAATAGAATTCATCTCCCTATTCCATGTACACATGCTTATTACACATTCTCACCACAGGGGAAGAGGGGCCAGGACCCCAGGGTGAACCATCAGGGGAAACAAATAGAACATCTTCTTTGAAAATAAACTTCTTCAACCATCTCATCACCACCACCAGCCCCCTTGCCTGTGTGACTGCTACTCACCATGAAATTTCTTGTCGAGAATCATCTGTGATAATTTCCTTTCCACGTCGGCCTAAAATCAAAGCACATGATTAAAGGGACCCATATCCACTAGTCAGAGATCACCCTGACACAAAAGCTTTGTTGGAGGGGTCTTACACCAAATGGACTGAAAACAAAATAGCAACAATGCAACTCCTACTCTAGCCCACACTGCCCACTCCCCACTGAGAAGCTGAGGAGCTTTCCAATGAGGCCAATCAGGTGCATGTGCCATCCCTCCTCACCACCCGTTCCCATTCCTCCCTGCAGATGGCCTTAAGACTCCTTACCTTGGAGAGTTTGATGAGACTAGATATGTGTTCAATCTAAAAGGAAAGGCAGAGAGACACCAACACTGAAAGTTTTACTTTTGCCTCCAATAAGAGAAGGGAGGGAACAGGGGGAACTGCTGTATTTCTCAAAATTCTAATGTATGTCTCTATACAAGACAAGACCCTCCTTGGCCGTGCTTAAATCTCTTGTGTTCTTCCAATCTGCCCGCCCTTCATTGCTACACACAATAAACAGACTCTTGTCCCACACACCCAATACAGAAAACAGGTACAACACATGCAGTGACTCAAAGTGAGGAGGAAACTGCTCGGAACACATGCAGGGGCAACCCACATGCCTCTACCCACAGCATCTCCTCCTCGATTTTTGTTCATTTTATCAACAGAGGCCCAAGCTCTTGGTGGCCTCTTGCCCACCAGGCACACCCCTACAAGTGAGTTCCCATTCTGGACAGGTGTGGAAGGGATGTGGCTACAGTGAGAATGCCCGGCCAGAAATGGAGTCCCCAGAGGGTTCTCACCTGTACTCTGGAAAAAGGCTCAATGACTCGGATCAGATTCTGCTCCAGTAAGTTATCATACAACTTGGCCAAGTGTGTGCTGATGATTGGGTCATCCCGGAGCTCTGCCCGGTAATCTGTCAGAGCCTGCCAAAAGAACCAGTCGCAGAGATTGGCACAGAGAATCACTTGAAAGTCATGCTACTCCTGCTTCCTAGGTAGTTTGCTGGCCCTTATAAAACTACATGGTTGAATGAAGTTAGGGGAGATTTGGGCAGATGCATGATACAAAGCAGAAAAGGAATGTCAAGAACTAAAAGGGAAGTTTGGCTTGGTGGCATATGTGCCTGAAGTCGCAGTTACTCAGGAGACTGATGTGGGAGGACTGCTGGAGCCCAAGAGTTCAAGTCCAGCCTGGGCAACACAGAGAGCCTCCATCTCTTAAAAATAAATTTTTAAAACTGCTATTCTGGCCAGGCGCGGTGGCTCACGCCTGTAATCCCAGCACTTTGGGAGGCCGAGGCGTGTGGATCACAAGGTCAGGAGATCGAGACCATCCTGGCTAACACGGTGAAACCCTATCTCTACTAAATATACAAAAAATTAGCCGGGTGTGGTGGTGGGCACCTGTATTCCCAGCTACTCAGGAGGCTGAGGCAGGAGAATGGCGTGAACCCGGGAGGCGGAGCTTGCAGTGAGCCAAGATGGCGCCACTGCACTCCAGCCTGGGCGACAGAGCAAGACTCCGTCTCAAAAAAAAGACCAAAAAAATGCTATTTTATGATAGTCTTTAAGAGAAAAAAAATTATAAAATAGAACAAAAAAGGTGGAATCACCCTAGGGACCATCTTTCTGTCTGCAGGCTTCAGGTCAACAGCTCAATCCATGGAAGCCCCAAGAGCAACTCGGCTCATGAACCAAATTAGCTACACCAGCATTTCTCAGCATGTATTCTAAAGAATAAATAGGGTCTCCATGGGGGGAAAAAAAGAATATTGAGGTTAAAGAACAGGAAATGCTGAATTCCACAACTAGCTCTTGGGAGTTTTATGAGGGCCATCAGCATAATATGGCTCTGCAATTATTAAGCAAAATCAGGTGTTTTAATTATTATTGGCCGTAGTATTTTGTTTAGCCCTAGTATTTCCCAAATATCTAATCACAGAATCCTTCTTCCAAGGAACTATTTGGAATAAAAATGTCCCATCAAACATCCCAGACATTGGGATAAAATGATCTGGACCGTGTATTTGTGTGATTTACTGACCATCAATAATGGTCTCAACATCCCAGCCTCATGTCAGCTGTGCTACAAGGTGTTAAGGGAAGCAGGCAAATCATGCCAAGTAAGAGGCAACAGGAATTGGCAAGAGCCCTCCAGGAAGATGGTGAATCTTAGGGACAGTCAAAGCCACATGGTCTAGTCTCCATCCACACTAAGTTTTTCTTTCTGGATCTAGGTTTTGTTTTTATTAAGCTGGTCATTATACTCAGACTAAGAGGAGAAAAGTTCAGAAAAGAATATACAATTCTCACCCTAATGCCCAGACAGGCTTTTTTCCCTTTTCAAAACTCCCAAACAATGAGCAAAAGGCACCGGAGTTAAAGAAAGCCTGGAACATCATCCTGAGAATGTTTCTTTGGGTCCAAGTACGCACATCAAGACTTCCCTTCTATCCACAGAGGAGAAGCAGACCTGGCATTTCCAGAACTGAAGGAATGCCTACAACTGTGTCATGTGGAACAAGCACCAGGCCTAGAGTCAAACTCTGACACTATGCTGTGTGACTTTGAGTGTCCTCCTGAATCCCAGTTCCCTTAACCATAGAACACAGATAATAGATAGGTGTGTTGTGAAAAATCAAAGTGAAGAAAGGACAGAACTTTTGAAATAGAAAGTTATTATGTATAAATAATATATATTTTATATCAACTCAGTAAGTTTCACTGTACGAAAGTGCTTAACTATTTCCTGGTTTTAACACTGTCCTAGGTGAAGGATACATGGAATCATCTGCAACTTCTTGTGAAACTATAATTATTTTTAAAAGTGTGTTTTGAAGTACTTAAACGTCCCTCTCTTCCACCCACATTCCACACCAACCCAATGTCATGCTCACCTTTTCAAAATCTGCCAGTGATCTGTTCTTGCTAGCCTGAGCCACGCATTTTAATGCTTCTGTCTGAGAATAAAGACACAAATCATGAAAGTGATCTATTCTGCACACTAACATTTACCCAAGTCTCATAAGCAGTATGCTGTGTCCACACAACTTCTGCTCTAAGGAAGAACCCGCCCCACCATCATTCTTCTTCAGATGCCTGGAAAGAAGAGCTCCAAGTACTAAATACCACTATATGCCAACCTGTTTCCCTTTGAAACCTGAAATGACTTAAGAATACTAGGAAACAGAAATTTTCCAAACAGACCGACCCTAATACAGCATTCTCTAGAGATGACAAGCTAAAAGGAAAAATGACAAGAGAACTGTGATTTCCTCCCCCTTCCTCCAAGGCTTGTTATTACCACATCCACCCAAACTCCTTCCTGCCCTTAAACCCTATTATATCTGTGCTTTATCAAGATTCATTCTGCTACATTTGAAACAAGGCACTGAACAAGGTCTACCTCATTAAGGCTGAGGCATCAAGGCTGGGCACGGTGGCTCATGCCTGTAATCCCACCAGTTTGGGAGGCCGAGGTGGGTGGATCACTTGAGGTCAGAAGTTCGAGACCAGCCTGGCCAACGTAGTGAAACCCCCCTCTCTACTTAGCCAGGCGTAGTCGTGGGCGCCTGTAATCCCAACTACTTGGGAGACTGAGGCAGGAGAATTGCTAGAAACCAGGAGGCAGAGGTTGCAGTAAGCCAAGATCACGCCACTGCACTGCAGCTGGGTGACAGAACAAGAATCCGTCTTAAAAAAAAAAAAGGTTGCGGCATCAAAGTTGAGGCATTAACATATTACACCAAATGTTAAGACCCCACAGAGTGATGAAGGTATAATCAATAGTTGAGAACAACTTCTAACCTCGTTAAAAAAGGCACTTGACCAAGCTATCAAGTCTCCCCTCAGCAAAAAATCTACAACACTCATCTTTCTGGGAGATCAGCCTATCTTCTGCTTAAAAGCTAACATCAAGGTGCAAGAGACTAAGAGAAGCTGCTCTTTTATCAGCCTACATACTTAAATAAGAACAGTGTGTCTTACACAGTAGACTAAATGGTACAAGGCTAATCATTAGTGTGTTTGTCTCCAGCATTTGTCCTATGGACAGAAAAAAGTATCAAAATGAGAAAAGCCTGGAACTTAGAGCGAATGACCCTAGTTCAAAGTCTAGCTCCACCACTGATGAGCTACCTGACCATGTCCTGAACACCTGATGTCCCTGAGCCTGTCTCCTCAACTCTAGTTATAGTGAGAGTCGTGCATCTTTCTTCTTATTATTTTTTTAAAACAGAGTCGCCCAGGTTAGAGTACAGTGGTGCTATTTTGGCTCACTGCAACCTCCACCTCCCAGTTTGAAGTGATTCTCCTGCCTCAGCCTCCCGGGTAGCTGGGATTACAGTCGCCCACTACCACGCCCGGCTAATTTTTTATTTTTAGTAGAGACAGGTTTTTACCATGTTGGCCAGGCTGGGCTTGAAATTCTGACCTCAGATGATCCTCCTGCTTCTGCCTCCCAAAGGGCTGGGATTACAGGCATGAGCCACCACATCCAGCCCCTAATTGGCTTTTTATCAGCAAAAGTTTCAGGTCAGCTCCTGGTTTTGACCTCAAGAGTACTGGTTATTACTATATTGTAAGATGCATGGCTGGATGCAGTGGCTCACGCCTACAATCCCAGCACTTTTGGAGGTTGAGGTGGGCGGATCACTTGAGGTCAAGAGTTTGGGACAGCCTGACCAAGATGGCAAAACTCCATCTCTACTACAAAAAGTTAGCTGGGCATAGTGGCAGATGCCTGTAATCCCAGCTACTTGGGAGGCTGAGGCAGAAGAATCACTTCAAACTGGGAGGAGGAGGTTGCAGTGAGCTGAGATACGCCACTGCACTCCAGCCTGGATGAAAGAATGAGACTCCAACTCAAAAAAAAAAAAAAAAAGCCAATTAGGGCCACTTGTAGAGAGGGAAGAAACCATATATGTGGCCACTCCTCCAGAGACAGTGAGATTATACAGACAGCCAATCAGTCTGTGTTTAGAGACAACTGCAGTTGAAATCCAGAAAGATTACTTTTACTTTACTAGTGATAATCAAGCAAAATACAAAGAGGAGCCTGTAATCCCAGCACTTTGGGAGGCCGAGATGGGCGGATCACGAGGTCAGGAGATCGAGACCATCCTGGCTAACACGGTGAAACCCCGTCTCTACTAAAAATACAAAAAACTAGCCGGGCGAGGTGGCGGGCGCCTGTAGTCCCAGCTACTCGGGAGGCTGAGGCAGGAGAATGGCGTGAACCTGGGAGGCGGAGCTTGCAGTGAGCTGAGATCCGGCCACTGCACTCCAGTCTGGGCAACAGAGCGAGACTCCGTCTCAAAAAAAAAAAAAAGATACAAAGAGGAGACAGTCTAGACATCATCTTTGCATAGGTCCTAACTGTCTGCTCTCAGAAGTCACACTCATACCTATGGGCATTAATGTAACACAAAAAAGGGGCCTCTTTTTACACGACACCCAAAATTCAAAGCATGAGTAGAAAGGTACTGATCTGAGAAGCACAAAAGTGAATCTCAAAACGTAGTTTCTGCACCAAGCAATCAGACCTCTCTAAAGCACATATGCACCAGATGTTACCAGACTCCTGACATGGAGAATCTAAGATTTCATACTCTGCGTATGTTAAATTGCAAGTCAGACTCATGGTAGATAAATCTTCTGGTCAAAGCCAAATGCAAACTAAGTCAATGCAAACGCTACAGTTCAGTTCCCTAAGTCCCTCAAACCACCTGATGTCCATAAGAGCTCCAAACGCAGACTTTCCAGGCCAAGAATTTAACAGTCTAGGAAACACATTGAATGGGCTTAAGGGAAAGAAGTGAGTGGAGGAGAAGGAAGAGAGTAGTATGAAGACCTGAAGAGCACTGGTCTCATCAAACGTCGTGACTCTGAAAACATGCTGGCCTCAGAGTGAGCACAACTGCAGTCAAGGGAGTCCCTACCTGCCTCCCTGCATACCGAAGTGCAAGCTTCCCGCTCACCAAAGCCTGGACATCTTCTGGGCTAGAAAAAAAGACATACTTGGTCAATTGCTACAGATGTTATGCTTCTAAAGGTAGGTTTGGGCAAATTTCTTTTTAACAGAATTCCACTGAAGACCCTGCCCGCACAGATAATCAGCCCAACCCCTAAACCCATATGCCCATCACATTGCAAAAGCTAGGTTTTCTCCACTCTGGGCCACAGTTCAGCCTGAAGAGTAGAAAAACTCCAATATTAGAAAGCTGAACTGAACCTACCAAAAGCAGTAGACCCAACAAGCAGAACTGTAAGTTTAAGTCAAATCCCAGTGTAACAGGTTTTATTAAAACATAGCCCTTATGTAATCCAAAGATCCAAAGAGAGTTCTTAGTCAATACTTCATTTATTCCCAAAAGAATTGAATAATTCTGTAGACTTCTTTGTAAGTAGGTCTGTCATACTTTTGTTGTTCACTTTTTCAAACTTCTCCTTAACCCTTCCTTCCTCATTCTGGGTGGCTCAGTTGGCTGGTACTGGCTGATCTGTAAGCTATTTCTTGACCCTCTGTCCTGTGCTCTGCACCTATGAGGACAGAGTATTTAAAGGATGAGGAGAATTCTCCAAGAGGAGCTGGGAAGGGGATTTCTAAAATGTCTCCCTGATTCTGAAAGACTTGCAAGCCAAAGTTTTCTGGACCACCTTTGATCCTCCTGCTCTACCTCAGCCAGTCCTAGAGGCTGCAGCTACTGCTGTTTCTGTAACTGGCCAAAATCCCTGCTCAGGCCATCTCTGCCATGGCAAACAGACTTGCTGAAGGATCTGAGTTCTTGTAGTCCAGAGTTAAGGTGCACCTACGTGTTGAGCATGATTTTGCACAGCAACATGTACTTCAGAGATGTGATGGCCTTGGGGCTGTCGATGGAATCATAACCCTCAAATGCCTCATAGAAGTATGAATACGCAGTTTTCCAGTCCTTCTCTTCTGCTGCATGGATAATACCTGGGCATTGAAAAGAAAGGAATAAGAACATATAAAATAATAGAGCCATAAAAGATCACAGCTGGGAGGCACTTAGAAATCTACCTAACCGGGCACGGTGGCTCACACCTGAAATCCCACACTTTGGGAGGCTGAGACGGGAGGATCACTTGAGCCCAGGAGTTCAAGACGAGCCTGAGTAACACAGTAAGACCCCATCTCTTTACAAAAAAAAAAAAAAAAAAAGGCCGGGCATAGTTTCAGCTCACGCCTATAATCCTAGCACTTTGGGAGGCTGAGATGGGCAGATCACCTGAGGTCAGGAGTTCAAGACCAGACTGACCAACGTGGAGAAATCCCATCTCTACTAAAAATACAAAACAGAAGACCAGGAAGCTGATCAATCCCGAGGCTGCTGAGAGACAGTGGCGCGAGTGGGACAGTCGCCAGGGATGGCTGAGCGTGAGGATGCAGCCGGTGTCCGGGCTGCTCTCCTAGACGCTGAGCAGAGTCCTGTGACTCTTGGGCCTCTCTGAGCCGGGAGCTGCCCAGCAGCCACGGATCATGGAAGAGAAAGCGCTAGAGGTTTATGATTTGATTAGAACTATCCGGGACCCAGAAAAGCCCAATACTTTAGAAGAACTGGAAGTGGTCTCAGAAAGTTGTGTGGAAGTTCAGGAGATAAATGAAGAATATCTGGTTATTATCAGGTTCACGCCAACAGTACCTCATTGCTCTTTGGCGACTCTTATTGGGCTGTGCTTAAGAGTAAAACTTCAGCGATGTTTACCATTTAAACATAATTTGGAAATCTACATTTCTGAAGGAACCCACTCAACAGAAGAAGACATCAATAAGCAGATAAATGACAAACAGCGAGTGGCCAATGGCCTGTAATTGTTTGATGTATTTGTTTAAACTCTTTGTATAATGTCAAAGACTCATGTTTAATACATAGGTGATTTGTACCTCAGAGCATTTTTTTAAAAGATTCTTTCCAAGCGAGATTTAATTATAAGGTAGTACCTAATTTGTTCAATGTATAACATTCTCAGGATTTGTAACACTTAAATGATCAGACAGAATAATATTTTCTAGTTATGTGTAAGATGAGTTGCTATTTTTCTGATGCTCATTCTGATACAACTACTTTTCGTGTCAAATATCTACTGTGCCCAAATGTACTCAATTCAAATCATTACTCTGTAAAATAAATAAGCAGATGATTCTTGTAATGAAAAAAAAAAATACAAAACAAATTAGCCGGGTGTGGTAGCGCGTGCCTATAATCCCAGCTACTCGGGAGGCTGAGGAAGGAGAATCACTTGAACCCAGGAGGCAGAGGCTGTGGTGAGCCGAGATTGCGCCACTGCACTCCAGCCTGGGCAGCAAGAGTGAAATTCCGTCTCAAAAAAAAAAAAAAAAAGCCAGGTGCGGGAGTTCACTCCTGTAATCTCAGCACTTTTGAGGGGCTAAGACAGGAGGATAGCTTGAGCCCAGGAGTTTGAGCCTAAGTAACAGAGTTAGACCTTGTCTTTTTTTTTTTTTTTTTTGCACAGAGTCTCGCTCTGTCACTGAGGCTGGAGTGCAGTCGCGCAACCTCGGCTCACTGTAACCTCCGCCTCCTGGGTTCAAGCAATTCTCCTGCC
>NW_012104465.1:665707-675565 GCF_000951045.1 Mandrillus leucophaeus | reverse complement strand
GCACTCCAGCCTAGGCAACAAAGCAAGACACCGTCTCAAAGAAAAAAGAAAAAAAACTCTACATCAATTCCATCAACTTAATGATGAGGTCAGGAAAGGATAAAGAACCTGCTCTGCCAGGCACAGTGGCTCACATCTGTAATCTCAACACTTTGGGAGGCCAAGGCGGGCAGATCACCTGAACCGAGGAGCTCAAGACCAGCCAGGACAACATGGTGAAACCCCATCTCTACAAAAAATTAGCCAGGCCTGGTGGCACATGCCTGTAGCCCCAGCTACTTACTCGAGAGGCCGAGGTAGGAGGATCACCTGAGCCTGGGAGGCTGAGGCCACAGTGAACTGTGACAGCGAAAATGCACCGCAGCATGCGTGAGAAAGTGAGACCATCTCAAAAAAAAAAAAAAAGGCCGGGCGCGGTGGCTCACGCCTGTAATCCCAGCACTTTGGGAGGCCGAGACGGGCGGATCACGAGGTCAGGAGATCGAGACCATCCTGGCTAATACGGTGAAACCCCGTCTCTACTAAAAAATACAAAAATCTAGCCGGGCGAGGTGGCGGCGCCTGTAGTCCCAGCTACTCGGGAGGCTGAGGCAGGAGAATGGCGGGAACCCGGGAGGCGGAGCTTGCAGTGAGCTGAGATCCGGCCACTGCACTCCAGCCTGGGCGACAGAGCGAGACTCCGTCTCAAAAAAAAAACAAAAAACAAAAAAAAAAAACAAAAAAAACCTGCCCAAAGTCCCCATAGTTAGCAATGTGAGAGCTGAGATTAGATGAGAATCCAGGTCTCTGACCTCCCAGCTCAATGTCATATTGCCAATATAAGTTCCCAAAGGAGTTAGAGACCCAACTTAAAAGGGACCTGAAAAACACATACTGTACGATCTTTCTTCCGTGCTTCTCACCACCATTCCAGTCCTGCTATCTTTTGGAGCTACAGGAAAAGGCCATGTTTATCCTCCATGACATCACATGCACATGTCAGGGAGTTGACCTAAACATCTCTAGACTGCCTGAATGACCTGTTTTAATAATATTAACTACTTTAAGATAGCTTTTCTAAGCCTGATAGTTTTATATTTATGCAACTGTCATGGGGCGGGGGAGACGGAATCCAACGTCTTATATTCTCATTTCAAATATTTATCATTTATGGATGTGCTTTTGCCTAAATGCACTCAGTGTACAGCTCTCACATTAATGCCAAATCCATGAACTCAATTATACATGGCTAAGCAGTATTTCAGACTGATATACCATATACCATATATATGACTGATATACCATAGCTGACCTAACCAATCCTCTACTGCTTAAGAAGTTGAGTTGCTCCCAATGAGCTTAACTTTGATTGAACCTGCTACTACTGCCAACCTATGCTATCACTTGGGATAACATAAAAATTAGTTCTTTCCAAGCTTGGGAGGCATCTAAACCCTAAAATTCTCTATTTGTGTATATTAGCTCTACTCTGCCCCAGCCCTTTAAGAAGTTACAGAACTGAGCCCCATCCATTTGTTTACCACAACTGCTTCCCAACATCTTTCACATCAAGATACATGTAGAAAGTATTTGGCACACTAGAGTCAAAGGACGACGCTGCTGACACATGATCCCAAGAACTCAATACCAGCAGGAGCCTTCTGACTTCACCATTTATTGAGTGATGCATCCTTTTGGCCTATCCAAAAAACCTCCCACTTTGGGTTTCTGGGAATCAGATCCTTTTTCTACTACTGTTAAGTATAGAGGCCTCAAGGAATATCTGTTCTTCTCTGTAGCCAAGGGAAGTCCCTTCAACAACCCAACAAACTATTAATGCTGCTAAATTAAATGAGACACATCTCCATTTCTCCACATCTCCCAGTATAGAGGGAGAACAGGCCAGACACAAAAATATGTATGATTAAAAAACAAATAAATAAAATAATCCCCAAGAACCAGTATACTGCTTTGCTAAACACATTAGTTAATAGGGGCCATATCAGCACTCTGAGTATCATGGATGGCACATAAAGTTTATTGTTAAAAACAGAAACAGGCCAGGCACAGTGGCTCACGCCTATAATCCTAGCAATTTGGGAGGCAGAGGCGGGCGGGTGGCCTGGCCAACGTGGTGAAACCCCATCTCTACTAAAATACAAAAATTAGCTGGGCATGATGGCAGGTGCCTGTAATCCCAGCTACTCGGGAGGCTGAGACAGGAGAATCGCTTGAACCCAGGAGACAGTGGTTGCAGTGAGCCGAGACTGCACCACTGCACTCCAGCCTGGGCAGCTGAACAAAACAAGACCCCATCTCAAAAAAACAACAACAAAAAAAAAACAGAAACAAAGGCCAGGCATGGTGGCTCATGCCTATAATCCCAGCACTTTGAGAGGCCAAGGTGGAAAAATTGCTTGAGCCCAGGAGTTCAGGATCAGTTTGGGCAACATGGCAAAATCCCATCTCTACAAAAAGTTAGCTTGGCATAGTGTCACGCTCCTGTAGTCCCAGCTACTCAGGAGACTGAGGTGGGAGGATCACTTGAGCCTGGGAAGTTGAGGCTGTGGTGAGCTGTGATTGCACCACTGTGCTCCAACCTGGGCAACAGAGTGAGACCCTGTCTCCAAAAAAAAAAAAGGTAAAAACAAAATCAAAAACTAGACTGTCACTCATTCAACACAAACATTAATGAGGGTCTATCATGTGCCAATTATTACCATTTTACAGATGAGCTAAACATAAATTAAGTAACTTGCCCAAAGTCACATACTAGAAAGCAGCAGAACAAAATGTCAACCTAAGAAAGCCTGATCCTGGATCACTACATCCCTGACAGATGAGGCAAGTAGGCATTATCTTTTACAGATGAGAGGTAACACAAGCACTTAATTAAACTAGACTTCTGCCTCCAATTTCAACATTCCTTCAATAATGATGCCTCCAGTAAAAAAAAAAAAAAACTGCTGAATACAAAAGAAAGTATTCCACCTGCCAATCCATGGCTTCCTAGCCCCACACTCACACACTCTATCAGAAAACCACATACCACACTCAGCTGAAATCGGGTTATCATTCTTCAGCCCTGATTTGAAGCCCTTTGGAAAAGTCAACCAACTTTACAAAGATCTCCAAGAGTCAACAGACTTGGGGTTGGCCAATCCCAAAGGAAAATGCTACTATTCTGAGTAAGTGGCTAAGAGGAAAGTTAAGGGAGTCTTCTAAGTGCGACCTCTCTAAGTTTGGTTCTAATAGTCAGATTGCCTGGTCTAGTACAGATAGGTATGTTCTTAATACATTTTAGGCAGTTAACAGCAGGGGAGCTGCCAGTTAGAAAGGTAGCTTTCAAATTGGTGCTTTGAAGAAGCTAGAGCCAAATCAGCCAACTTTATTCTCCAGCCCCAATCCCCGATTCCTTCCACCTATAAATAAGACGAGCTTTTTTTTTTTTTTTTTTTGAGACGGAGTCTCGCTCTGTCACCCAGGCTGGCGTGCAGTGGCACGATCTCGGCTCACTGCAAGCTGCGCCTCCCGGGTTCATACCCTGTCTCTTATACACATCTAGATGTGTATAAGAGACAGCGACAGAGCGAGACTCCGTCTCAAAAAAAAAAAAAAAAAAAGTGTTGGGGAGGATATGGAAAACTGGAACCCTTATACAATGTTAAAGAGAATATAAAATGGTGCAGCCACTTTGGAAAACAGCTTAGCAGCTCCTTAAACAGCTCATCAGTTACCATATGACACAGTAATTCCACTTCTAGGTATATACCCAGAAGAAGAACATGTCCACATAAAACCTGTTCATAGCAGTATTCTTAAGAGCTAAAATGTGGAAACAACACAAGTGTCCATCAACTGATGAATGGATAAATACATGTGATATATCCTTACAAAGGACTATTATTCAGCAATAAAAAGGAATGAAGTACTGACACATGCTACAACATAAACCCTGAAAACATAATGCTGCGTGAAAGAAGCCAATCACAGAGAAACAAATATTGTATCATTTCATTTATAAGAAATACCCAGAACAGACAAATCTACAAATATACCAATAGCTTAGTCATTGCCCAGGGCTGCTATTGGATAGTAAGTTTCTTTCTAGGGTGATAAAAATGTTCTAAGGCCATGCACAGTGGCTCACACCTGTAATCTCAGCACTTTGGGAGGCCAAGGCAGGCAGATCATTTGAGGTCAGGAGTTCGAGACCAGCCTGACCAACATGGTGAAACCCCATTTCTACTAAAAAATACAAAAATTAGCCAGGCATGGTGGCAGGTGCCTGTAATTTCAGCTACTTGGGAGGCTGAGGCAGAAGAATCGCTTGAACACATGAGGCAGAGGTTGCAGTGAGCCAACATCGCACCACTGCACTCCAGCCTGGGCAACAGAGCGAGACTCTGTCTCCAAAGAAAGAAAAAAATTTCAGAACTTTTTTTTTTTTTTCTTTGAGAGGGAGTCTCGCTCTGTCGTCCAGGCTGGAGTGCAGTGGCATAATCTTGGCTCACTGCAACCTCTGCCTCCCAGGTTGAAACGATTCTTCTGCCTCAGCTCACAAGTAGCTGGGATTACAGGTGTGCACCACCACGTCCTGCTAATTTTTTGTATTTTTAGTAGAGATGGGGTTTCACCATGTTGCCCAGGCTGGTCTCAAACTCCTGAGCTCAGGCAATCTGCCTGTCTTGACCTCCCAAAGTGCTGGGAATACAGGCATGAGTCACCACGCCCAGTGGAAAACATTCTGAAATTAAGTAGTGGTGATGGTTGTACAACTTAGTGAATATACTAAAAACCACTGAATTACACACTTTAAAAGTGAATTTTATGGTAAGTGAACCATATCTTATTAAAGTTATTTTTTAAATGCTACTATTTGAACCATATGAAATTGCCACTTTTGCAGTCCAAAAATTGAATGTTGGAAACTCTTCAACCTAATAGATCATAAGAGCCATGTTCTTTTGTTCGGAAAAAATAGTCCAGATCTACCCACTCATAAAAAGCAAGCAGTGGCCAGACACGGGGGCTCATGCCTGTAATCCTAGCACTTTGGGAGGCCAAGGTGGGCAGATCACTTGAGATCAGGAGTTTGAGACCAGCATGGCCAACATAGCAAAACCCCATCTCTACTAAAAATACAAAAACTAGCCAGGTACGGTGGCACATGCCTGTAAGTCCCAGCTACTCAGGACGTTAAGGCAGGAGAATAGCTTGAACCTGAGAGGCAGGAGTTGCAGCGAGCTGAGATCGCGCTGCTACACTCCAGCCTAGGCAACAGAGTGAGACTCTGTCTCAAAAATATATAATGATGATGATGATGATGATCCAGCCTAGGCAACAGAGTGAGACTCTGTCTCAAAAAAGAATAAATAAATAAATAGATAGATAGATAGATAAATAAAAATAAAATTAAAAAAAAGCAGGGAAGATTTCAAGGTGCTTAAAGGCCACACAGGAGAAAGGCTTCAGCTGGCCACTCCAGCTTCCAAATATATTTATACCCAATTAATTTCTTGATTTTTAAAACAGATTTTAAGGATATAAGCAGATACAGTAAACAGGACAGCAAGCCAAACATTTCCAATTTAAAAACCTAAATCTGAAATTTAACAGAGTACTATATGCAAAATATAGACATACTTTTTTTAAATTTCAGTTATTAAAATGGAATTGATTTTACTGCTCTAAATTCAAGTAAACTTAAAACTACCCATTTGTCCTCTAAATTTGACAGATTAACTCTAGCCAGTTTTTTAAACTTTCAAATGACATTTTCCCATGACAAATGCAGCACTGTAAGCTACCTTAAAACCTTCTTAGAAGTGGGTAGAATATAAATTATTAACAGGTAATTAATAAGAGTAGCCAGGTGGTTTAGAATACACTCATTTAGCTAGCTGAGATGACTTATTACCAGCTTACTTACCCAAATGCAATGCTTCCTGGTACCTCTTGGTATCAAAGTACAAAGACACCAGTCTTGCCTAGGAAAGAGAAAAGGCATTGATTGAAGGGGGGAAAAAAAAGCCACAGAAAGAAATCAAAGATTGACATCACAGAACTGTTACTGTTAAATACGCAATTTCTGATGATAGCATCAAATTCAGCATAAGAGATGATCTAGCCAACGTATTGTCCCTATTATAGCCAGCAAATGACTGTTAACTTTACCATGTTGTTGCTTATTACTCCGAGCCAAGAAGCAAATCTGTCTCAAAACTTCAATTAGGGCAATTCTCATAAATGGGGCTACCATCAATAATCTTTCGGTATTTAGGTAATTACGAAGTTGCTGAAGATACTTTTGAAAAGGATGGTATTGCTTACATTCACCATCTGTCTCATGCTTAGAGACCTGAAATCAGTACCAATGTAAAACCTACCTCCAAAGCTTGGCGTAAGAAAGTTCTTTTCTCTGATTTGGCCCATTCGATGCACTCTAAACACAGCTCAACCTGCAATAAGAAGAGACAGTACATGCAACATTATGTCCTCAAATTCTTCCCACAAACCATGCTTTGGAGAACAGCTTAAATTCCCTCCTTACGTATTATCCATATTGCTCTATTTAGTGTCTGATCCACAGTATCTCAATGTATAACAGTTATATCATAATGGAGCATCAACTTGGCTTTTTACACATAAAATATCTTTGTGTTTAGATTATGTTTTTTAGGAAAAGAGCTCTATCTTCAAGACTCCTCTTCTACCTACCCAGGAGAGACCAAGAACTTCCAAACAACATGTATAGCTCTGGAATGTAGATTTCTATGATAGATTAGGAATTTTTAAAGCACAGATTTCTCACTGGCTAGAAATAGTAATGGTAATGTATAATACACAGGTAATAAAGGGGAGAAATTCTCATCCTAAGCACTAATGCCTCATTCCTAGCACTTGCTTTTAAGACTCGAAAGGTCCAGCTGGCTTTTTCCCTTTCAGATTCTAAGCAATGCAACTAATCAATTCATCATCACTCTTAAAGCAAACAGGTACAGTAACTTAGCTTGTATTAAAGGGAATAAAAGCTGGTCCAAAGGTAGTGACGATTACAGGCATGCACCACCATGCCCGGCTAATTTTTTCTATTTTTAGTAGAGTTGGGGTTTCTTCATTTTAGTCAGGTTGGTCTCGAACTCCCGACCTCAGGTGATTCACCCGTCTTGGCCTCCCAAATTGCTGGGATTATAGACATGAGCCACTGCACCTGGCCAGCATTTCTTAAGAGAACTTTGGATTTATATAAAAACCTGTTGTATTAGCAGTTAGTTCTCGATTGTTCACAGTCAGTTACAGATTGAGCTCCTGATCTACTCTTTCCCTGCTTCTCACTACTGCACTTTGACTAGTCTTAAAGAAAATATTTTAATAAAAAAAAATAAAAGGAATTAGAATTAGCCTAACACGTAAAAGCGCTTTTAAGCTTTAAAGGCACTCTGAACCCCGACTCCTATCTGCCACCTAAGTAGTGAGGTAAGGTGCAAAGTAACTGACTTAAAGCAGCACTCAATGCTAGACAGTCTAGCACGCCATCATGTATCCCTGACATGCTAGCTTTGACAGAGTAAATATTAAGTACTGCAGATCTTCTATCACTTTGGTTACTGCAAGTTTTATATTAAGGTTGCTAATTAGAGCATAAGACCAAAAGAAATGAAATGAGAAACTGAGCTCTCCAGAGAACTGCTAATACAACAGGTTTTTATATAAATCCAAAGTTCTCTTAAGAAATGCTGGCCAGGCGTGGTGGCTCATGCCTGTAATCCCAGCAATCTGGGAGGCCGAGGCAGGTGGATCACCTGAGGTCGGGAGTTTGAGACCAGCCTGACCAAAATGAAGAAACCCTATCTCTACCAAAAATAGAAAAAATTAGCCAGACATGGTGGTGCATGCTTGTAATCCCAGCTACTTGGGAGGCTGAGGTAGGAGAATCCATTGAACCTGGGAGGTGGAGGGTGTGGTGAGCCAAGATCGCACCACTGCACTCCAGCCTGGGCAACAAAAGTGAAACTCCGTCTCAAAAAAAAAAAAAAGAAAAGAAAAGAAATGCTGTAAGAAGGAAAAACTACAGGGACATAATCCAAATTGACAGGATCTTCTACTTTTACATCCTAAATTCTAGCTCTGTAAATAAATTAACAGATAACATTACACGGTACTCAGAGGATGCACCAGGAAGAGAACCAACAAAACCTTTACAACTCCTCACTGGTGCCCCCTGGTGGCTACCTAATCTCCAACTCTAAACTCAACTGAACTCATAAAAATTCTCTAAAAATAAGACAAAACCAAAAACTAAAATAAAAGCAAGCTATATCACAATTGCAGAGTTTTGAGTTATACTCTGAAAAGCTAAATTCCAAGTAAGATTTTTAATATAAATGGAACTGAAAATATTTCTCTGAATAGTCTTAGCAAAAGGAAATATTAAGTGTTTAGTTCTACATGACTTGGAAGGGTAAGAAATGCTCCCCCTACCCGCCGCAAGTTTTACCCAGCGAGATTTTTCAAAGGACACAAAAATGAATACCTGGGACTTAGAAATATTCCTCTCTAAGTTATATTTCAATAAATCATTTACCACACCCACCTACCAAAAAAAAGAATGCCTGGGCTATTGATTCATTAGTCTAGAAGAGAGCTTGGTCACTTAAATTATATCGCTAATTAAGAAACAATGAATTATACTCCTGCAATTAACCTGCCTCCATTTCCCTGATAGTCCAGATATTAAGTGATTCACCTAAGGTGAACTGACGGGTAACATCAGAGGATTTGCCAGTAAGAGAACCAACAAAATCTTTGTAACTCCTCACTGGAGCCCCCTGGTGGCTACCTAATCTCCAACTCTAAACTCAAGTGAGCTCATAAAAATTCTCTAAAAATAAGACAGAACCAAAAACTAAAATAAAAGCAAGCTGTATCACAATTGTATAAGATGAATTTACCTAAGGACTACTAGTCAGTTAATATCTGGACTATCACATATATCTGCTGCTGGCACCAGAACTTGTGCATAACTGCAGCACTCTATCTTAACCTAGCCTTAAGTTGAGGTCATCACAGGTGTTTCTCCTACAGCAAGGATTTTTTTTTTTTTTTTACACGAACTGGATATCTTTTTTTTTTTTTTTTTGAGATGGAGTCTCGCTCTTGATGCCCAGGCTGGACTGCAACGGCGTGATCTCGGGTCACTGCAACCTCCACCTCCCGGGTTCAAGCACTTCTGCTGCCTCAGACTCCTGAGTAGCTGGGACTGCAGGCGCCTGCCACCACGCTCAGCTAACTTTTGTATTTTTAGTAGAGAGGTTTCTTAAAACATGCTATTGTGGGCTGGGTGCGGTGGCTCATGCCTGTAATCCCAGCACTTTGGGAGGCCGAGGCGGGCAGATCATGAGGTCAGGAGTTCATGACCAGTCTGGCCAACATAGTGAAACCCCCAATACAAAAAATTAGCTGGGTGTGGTGGTGTGCACCTCCCAGCTACTTGGGAGGCTGAGGCAGGAGAATCACATGAACCTGAGAGGCAGAAGTTGTAGTGAGCCGAGATCATGCCATTGCACTCCAGCCCGGGCGACAGTATGAGACTCAGTCTCAAAAAAAAAAAAAAAAAAAAAAAGTGCTATTGTGTTTCAGTTGGGTAGACTACACCAGAAAAGTTGCCCATAGGCTACTCCCTATAGATTCCTGGAAGGTAAGGTTAATTCTGCAAGTTGAGTTCACTATTTGGCAAGAGTCTGGTTCGGTCTTCCTTCCCTCCTCTTCACCTTCCTTTTCCACTCCCCAGCCCTTGCCCACCAACCCATCCTCACTCACTCCCCGACTCACATGCCCTCACTTTCTAGGCTCCAAACCTTGCATTTATTTTATTTT
>NW_012104465.1:656021-664932 GCF_000951045.1 Mandrillus leucophaeus | reverse complement strand
TTTGAGACAGTGTCTCGCTCTGTCACCCAAGCTGGAGTGCAGTGGCACAATCTCAGCTCACTGCAAGCTCCACCTCCCAGGTTCACGCCATTCTCCCGCCTTGGCCTCCTGAGTAGCTGGGACTACAGGCGCCCAACACCATGCCCGGCTAATTTTTTGTATTTTTAGTAGAGACGAGGTTTCACCGGGTTAGCCAGGATGGTCTTGATCTCCTGACCTCGCAATCGGCCCACCTCAGCCTCCCAAAGTGCTGGGACCACAGGCGTGAGCCACCGTGCCCGGCCAGATACATCTGTCTTACTGTTAGTCCTCAAATAGAAAAAAGCAAGGGAAATCCCCTCCCTTATACTCTCAGTACCAAACTCCTTAACACAAAACTCTAGCTGTCTTAACAGTTTTCTAAAATGTCTTCTTTTACCAGGCACGGTGACTCACATCTATAATCCAGGCACTTTGGGAGGCTGAGGCAAGCAGATCGCTTAAGACCAGAAGTTTGAAACCAGCCTGGGCAACACAGCAAGACCCTATCTCTACAAAAAATTGTTTTAATTAGCCAGGTGTAGTGGTGCACATCTGTAGTCTCAGCAACTTGGGAGGCTGAGGCAGGAGGATTCTTTGAGCCCAGGTGTTCAAGGTTACAGTGAACTACGATCGCACCCCTGCACCCCAACATGGACCACAGACCAAGACCCCCATTTCAAATAAATAAAATAAATAAAACTTCCCATTTTGCCTTGGGTCTCAATACTACCATGACAGCCATCCGCCTATGACTTGCTTGTCTATTCTTTCCCAACACCCAATCAAAAAATTTTAAAAAAGAACTAAGAATAAAGCCAGGTGTGGTGGCTCACACCTGTAATCCCAGCACTTTGGGAGGCCAAGACAGGCAAATCACCTGAGGTCAGGAGTTCAAGATCACTCTGGCCAACATGGCAAAAGCCCATCTCTACTAAAAATATAAAAATTAGCTGGGTATGGTGGCGTGCACCTGTAATCCCAGCTACTCAGGAGGCTAAGGCAGGAGAATCACTTGAACCAGGGAGGCAGAAGTTGTAGTGAGCCAAGATCACACCACTGCACTCCAGCCTGGGACACAGAGAGAGACTTTATCTCGAAAAGAAAAAAGAACTAAGAATAAAAATTATATCCTATTTCCCCAAGTCAGAGACCTTGAGTTACCTAAACGAATGTAGTAACAACACCCAATGCTTACATCTCAATTCAATAAACTCAGACTTTAATTCAACAAAGTATTTCCTGGCTGGGCATGGTGTCTCACATCTGTAATCCCAGCACTTTGGGAAGCCGAGTCCAGAGGATCACTTGAGCCCAGGAGTTTGAGACCAGCCTAAGCATCATAGCAAAATCCCATCTCTGCTAAAAATACAAAAAAAAAAAAAATTAGCCAGACGTCGTGGTGTGTACCTGTAGTCCCAGCTATTTGGGAGGCTGAGGTGGAAGACTCACCTGAGCCCAGGAAGTTGAAGCTGCAGTGAGCTGTGAGCACACCACTGCACATCTACCATAGGGAAGGCACAGGCACAGTCCATACATTCCTTCAACAAAAAGGTATGCAGCTTCTTCAAGCCAAAGTACTCTAAATGCCAGGAATACAACACTTAGAGTATATAAGTATACTCTAACACAGAGTCTCACTCTTCTCACTCTTGCCCAGGCTGGAGTGCAGTGGCACCATCTCGGCTCACTGGAACCTCCACCTCCCCGGTTCAAGCGACTCTTGAGCCTCACCCACCTGAGTAGCAGGGATTACAGGCATGCACCACCACACCTGGCTAATTTTTGTAAAAAATAAATATTTTTTAAAAGGAAAAAAAGATAGGCTGATCAAGGAAAGTCTCTGAGGAAGTAAGATGTAAGATGTAAGCAAAGACTTGAAACAATGTAAAGAAAAAAACCCTGTTAAGATCAAGCTGACAGCAATCCATATGTATATAAATGTCCCAACCCCAGACAGTTTGAAGCATAAGGCAATAAGGCCAGTAATTACAGCTGTAAAGAAAGTAAAAGGAGACTAGTATAGTGGATGTGGTCAGAGGTAGCCATGGTTAAGGAATTTGAACTGTACTGGGAATGAGGAAGGCTCTGTGCTACAGCAAGGCATATAGTGCTTCACCTGAGTGAGATTATATTACAGTAAAGGAGATAAGGCAAGTGTAAAGCAATTGTCATACAAGGCAGAATAATCAGAAATAGAGCATGTACAAAATACAATGTGAGTCACTGAAAGAGTTAAAACCACATCAAACTCAGGAAGGAAAGAGTTGAGAGGAGGTGGAACTTGAGATAAGGCTATGGAAGAGAAAAGTACAGCATGAGGGTCATACAGGCTTGTTCAGCAAACAGCCAGGCATCCAACATGGCTGACATGTTTGATATGCTTAGTAGAGTCCTGGGAGATTAGACTACTGCAGTAGGTTGCAGTGGGTTGTATTATAGAAAACCATTAATTATCTAATTCTGCAGGCAATGGAAAGCCACTGAAGGTTTGAGTTGTGGGAGAAGAGGGAGAGGAATAAAATTATCAGAGGGCTATTTGGTAAGGTATCTCTGACAATGACTGCATGAGGTTTTTGCAGTAGTCCAAATAAAAAATAATTAAGAACCAAACTAGATGGTAGTTGTAAAGAGAGAACACGGCTGGGCACAGTGGCTCACACCTATAATCCCAGTACTTTGGGAGGCCAAGGCCAGCAGATCACAAGGTCAGGAGTTCGAGACCAGCCTGGCCAACATGGTGAAACTTCATCTCTACTAAAAATACAAAAATTAGGCGGGTGTGGTGGTGGGCGCCTGTAATCCCAGCTACTTGGGAGGCTGAGGCAGGAGAATTGCTGAAACCCAGGAAGCGGAGGCTGCAGTGAGCCAAGATCACAACACTGTACTCCAGCCTGGGTGACAGAGCAAGACTCTATCTTGGGAAAAAAAAAAGAGAACAAATACATACGAAAGAGGTGGAGAAACTGAAGAAAGCTGAATTGACAAAATTAAACAAATGGCTGGATGTTGAGGTTGCCCATATTGAGTCTGAGGTGCAGGTGAGACAATCTGGATAATCCACAATTTGCTCCAAAACAAGCAAATAACCTATAATCCACAAAAATTACCAAAAGAAGTCCTGCTTAGTGGAATAAGACTCTGGTTCTTGATAAAAGCAAAGCTGCTAACCATCAAAAATATCAGCTTTAGCCGGGCATAGTGCTGCATGCCTGTAATCCCAGGACTTGGGAGGGCAAGGCAGGCAGATCATTTGAGCCTAGGAGTTCAAGACCAGCCTGGACAACATGGCAAACCCCGCCCCCCATAAAAATACAAAAATTAGCCAAGCATGGTGGTGCATGCCTGTAGTTCCAGCTACTCAGGAGACTGAGGCAAGAGGATCACTTGACTCCAGAAGGTTGAGGCTGCAGTGAGCCAAGACTGTGCCACTGCACTTCAGCCTGGGCAACAGAGCAAGGCTGTCTCAAAAAATGAAAACAAAAACAGCCTTTACTAAAAACTAAAATGACACTGATGATAAAATGATACAATGCCTAAAAGTGTTTCCTTTCACCCTAAGGAAAGGAAGAAAGGTCTTTAATGTATATAAATGTAACGTGCAATGAACAATGACAACATACAACCACAGTTAAGAGACAGCCTAACCAGTCAGGGAGCCACATGACAAAGTCCAGGAAATCCTACTAGTGAACTATAGCAGAGCACTAAAATATGACTTGAATGGATTTCCACAAAGGAATAGGAGAAATGATCATTAAACAAATGTAGGTCAGGTGCGGTGGCTCACGCCTGTAATCCCAGCACTTTGGGAGGCCAAGGCGGGTAGATCACCTGAGGTCAGGAGTTCAAGACCAGCCTGACCAACATGGTGAAACCCCGTCTCTACTAAATATACAAAATTAGCCAGGCACGGTGATGCATGCTTGTAGTCCCAGCTACTCAGGAGGCTGAGGCAGAAGAATCCCTTGAACCCGGGAGGCGGAGGTCGTGGTGAGCCAAGATCGTGCCATTGCACTCCAGCCTGGGTAATAAGAGTGAAACTCCATCGCCAAAAAAAAAAAAAAAAAAAAAAAAATGCTGTTCTACCCACTGAGCTCTAGGTTATGGGGAGGGATAATTTCAGAAACTTCGGTGTGCAAAAAGGAGCAGCTTCCATAATTAACTTTTCTGCCCAAAACCTTCCAAGCAACATTTATCAGTCAGTTTCAAATTAACATTTACTGATCAATCTATTTTAAGGTACTCTATTTCAAACAAAGGATGGTACCACTTTCATGAGTTTTTAAGGTATAATTTTTTTTAAAAGTTAGTTAAGACTAATACCCCAAATAACTTTTAATATATTCCTTAAAATAACTGACACTTTAATTCAAAATAGCCATCTATTTTTTATATACTATCATTAAACAGTTTTGTCAGAGACATAAATTTGAAGACTGCTCTACAAACGAATTTTCTACAAATAAAGTTAGTATATAGTGTTTAAATCAGCATTCAAAGAATCATTAAAGCCAGATTTTACAAAAGGTATGATTCCAAAGTGGGATCCATGTGTCCCAGGTTTCTGAAATTCTCATTTATTCAATACGCTACTATGGCCTTTCATACCTTTCATGCCCACAGAGGCCACAGCAAACAATCAGACATACAACCAACTAGCAATTCTGCCCTTACATTATCTGACATTTTATATTTGTTCATTGCCTGCCTTCCCCATTAAAAAATAATCCTCATGACAACAGTGACTGTGTTTTTACAACTGTATCTCCAATACCTAAAACACTGCCTAACACGTAGCAGGCACTCAATGAGTACTGATCAATATATCCGTAAGAAAAACAACAACTATATTCTTCCTACAAACAGATTCAAGCAATGACAATATACCCTGCTTGAATCTGCCACTTTTTACAGAATGATGTTTAATTTTGGTATGTGTCTCTTCCTGAATTGCAGAAAATACAGTTATCTTTGAGAAGGTTGGAAAAGATTCAGTGATTACAGAGAGGCACTCTTTAATACAGCTCAGGGTCTAGTCTGAACTTGTGGGACACGCACAGGGACACCAGAGTCACTTCTGCACAATGAGACACAAACGGATGGATGCTCACCCCTCAATAAAGGTATATACGCAGCACAAAACATGCTAAGAAGGAGTACCACAAGACTTAATTAGTGCTCAGAAGGAGCTTTGTGACACGAGATGAAAGGTACCACAGACACAGAAAACATTACAAAGGTGTGGCAATACAATACCTCAAAGACAAGAATCAGTTTGTGACCCTGATGTAATGAGGATTCCAGGGACCACTGACAATCTCCACTTACAAAGCAAAGCATGGAACAAACCCAAAGTATCAAATGCCCTGTAACAAAGAGAAACTGACATGATAAGTCCTGTGCTGTCCTCCCAGCTTTCCCTTCCACATTAGTACTAAAGTGCAGGCAGGCATTTCTCTCATGGAAACAAACTTTTCTCCATATCGTCTACTTTCTGTCATTAATATCACTTACCTCCTGCCCTGTAGCTGCTTCCATATCAAGAAACAGATCAAGAAGAGATCGGACCAGGCGAGCTGCTTTAGCCTTGCTGATGGAATTCAAGAAGGGTCGTACATACTTCAGGAGTCCCCCAAGCTCTGTATGAAAGGCAATTCAAAAAGAGAAGTAAACATCAACATTTGAGACAAAATACCCACTTAAGAAATTGATGGAATGTCATAAAAATCAGTACTTACATCACTGGAATCAGTCTAAATGAAACTTACTAGGAGTTTAAAGCATTCCTAGCAAATAGCAGAGTAGCAAAAACACATTAACATCATATACCAAATTTGCATTGTTACCTACTCAGCCACTGGATTACTATGAAGTTCCAAGAAAAGCTCATGTCTCTGCTTCATTTATCCATCTTAGTGAAAGATAAACAGCCAAGTATTCATAATCTCAAAAAGCAGTTTTCTAGAACATGAAATATGCTGTGTCCCTGCCACCTTCACAAAATTACTTCCTCACAACCAACAAATATGATCAGGTTATACAAGTAATTTTTTTCTAATTTCCAAGTCTGCTTCAGCTGTTCCCCTTAAACAGACAAGAGATTTCCCACTCCAGATTCCTTTTTCATGTCTTTCTGCAGTGCTCCCCAGTTTAGCCTTTCTGCAATATCACTTCCCTGGCACTCTTCTGAATAAACTTTTCACATAGAAGAGTGTTTTGCCCTTAAAGTGCTACTATATCTCTTTTAAATTCCTCATTAATCTTCAAAACCTAAGTCTTAAACTATGACCAAAAAAGGGATCCATCATAGAGCTTTTCCCCCACTTTATAGAAGAGGGCAGTATACGAACTCTAAAGAAACATCTTTCGAAACAATGAACTAGAGATATGCTTGTTAAATAGTAAAAATTAGAGAATGTTTCAACTAAACAGCTAATGAGGTATTTTTGGAATGTAGGTTAAAATTACTTTAGTGCCACTGCCTCTTTAATATTCTCCAATTGCAGACTCACCCTCCTGAGAACTCTAATTCAGGGCAAGCAAACCTCACCCTCCAGAGAATGCTAATTCAAGACCCTGAAATCCTCATCTGCCTGAATAGTCAGAGAATGCATGGGACTGTGTCAGGCACTTAAGAACTTGATATAGAGTAGAAAAGTTCATCTTTTCCCTTCACTCCCCAGTAATGACCTTTGATTCCCAATGTTTAAAACTTTTTGTCATTCTGCCACCTCATTCGCCTCTGCACAAGACTACAGCATATACTCCTGCTTTCAAGAGGCACTAATGCCATAATCCCATCTGAAATGTCTTGCCATCTTCTCAGCCTATATAAATCTTATATATCCTTTTACGTCCATCTGAAGTCCTATTGAGTTTTCCATGTAACTCCAGTCTACAGTGATTCTCCCCCTCAAATTCCTTTTGCATTTATTTCAATTATATTATGTAATGATAGCTTTTTTAAAGTAGTCCGGAGCAAAGTCCCTTCTCCCACAGAATTTCCTCCTGTGCCTGAACAATTCTGAATGATTTCTAGTCACAGAAATGTTCACAAAGCAGCCTATTCTAATGTTGACCAAAACAAATTATTCCTTTTTGAAACACAAAACAGAAATCTATACCTTCTTTCATATGGCTTTAAATACTTAAAGGTAATTATCATTTACATTTCCCTAATTTTCCCTTTATCCAAGCTTAACATCTTTGGCTATTTCAACTGTTCCTCCAAAGTCCTTGTTTCTAGATAACTTAGTTGCTCTCCTCTGAACAAACTCTACTTTCTAAAGGTACTACCTGTGGTATTTTGTGGTACCCAGAAATGAAAACAACTGCTCCAGGTAGGGTCTGACAGTAGACCAGGAGGCCATGATATGTAACATAAGAGAGCATGTTTTGCTTTTTCTAACACCTCTCTTTGTTCAGACCGAGTCCATTAAAGTCCTTTTTAATAGACTACTGTCAAAACAGGTAATTCCCCCAACTTCCTCTGTTTTGAAAAATACTTTAAGTATATAACTTAATCCTTATCACAACTGAATTTAATCTTCCTGGCTTTGGCAATAACTGTGAATTTTAATTCTGTCTTCTAACTGTACTGAGTCATCTACAAAAATAAGCATGCCTTCTGAAATGGCTTTAACCATGATTCCAGATGCTGACCAGAAAAACAAGGACAGATCTTCATGACACAATACCTGAAGACTTCCCTTCAGGTTGACAAATGATCATTTATTAACATGTTTTGGATACAGTTACTCAGCCCATTGTAAATTCATAACCTGTACCTTTGATATTAATATTATGGCAAATGTTCAACTATCCTGCTTACATCAGATATGTAGTCTATATCATTCCTCTAATCCAGAGGCTGGCAAACTTTTTCTGTGAAGGACCAGACAGTAAATTTTTTTGGCTTTTCAGGTTATATGGTCTTAGTAGCAGGTCCTGAACTCACTCAGTCACACACAATGGGGAAACAAATGGGCACGACTTTGTTCCAATAAAACTTTATTTACAAAAACAGGTGGCACACAGACCCCTGAAAATCTATGGGTCTGATAAAGCTAACAAAAAAGAGAACTAGGCTGGGTGCGGTGGCTCATACCTATAATCCTAGCACTTTAGAAGGCCAAGGCGGGCAGACTGCTTGAGCTCAGGAGTTCAAGACCAGCCTGGGCAACATCGCGAAACCCCCACTCTACAAAAAATTAGCCAGGCATGGTGGTGTGGGTCTATAGTCCCAGTTACTTGGGGGACTGAGGCAAGAGCATTGCTTGAGCCCAGGTCGAGGCTGCAGTGAGCCAAGATTGTGCCACTGCACTCCAGCTTGGGTGACAAAGTGAGACTCTGTCTCAAAAAAACAAAACAAAACAAAACAAATAGAGAGAACTAAGGTGAATTTGGAATAATCTGTTCACAATAAATCCACTGTTTTTAAGAGATTACTATCTCCTTATCAAATAATCTGTCCCAGAACTCTACCACTAATGACCATGTATAGTGTCTATTCTTTATTTTTAATTTATTTCAATGTGCAGCACACAGTGAATACATCTATTCTTTGCATTATCCTCTTGAAAGGCAGGATATTTGCCTCAGTTTCCTTATACCTCTCCATGATTTTTCTCAGAATAATAAATGGCTCTATAGTTACATCTGCTAGAACTATTTTTTTGATAATAAAAGAAACTGTTAGAGCCTAGAGACCTGAACTTATTTACAGAGACTATCTGCTCTGTCTTCTCTCACGTATTTCTATCTTTCAGTTTGAAAATCATTTTCCTTCCTAGAAAAGGCAGAAGCGAAACATGAGCTAAGCAGTCTGCCTTTCTAACACCTGCTAGCATTACAATATTTTCTCTAAGCACTGAGTGTTATTCTTCTTACC
>NW_012104465.1:652774-653976 GCF_000951045.1 Mandrillus leucophaeus | reverse complement strand
TGGCTAACAACAAAAAAATTTTCACATCACTTCTGTTGGCTTTATAATTCAGAAAAATTACCTTACTATATTTTGCATGGAGTGATTATCAAAACTGTTCTTGATAATTTGATTATCAAGCTCAAATTAACTGACAGACAACTGGAATCCATATGTATGTTAAATAGGAGGGAAGTCAATCTAAGATGAAAAGACACCACCCACCAATGATAATTCGGAAGTAGACAGTTACAGGAAAGCAATAATAACCATGATGTCATGTGGCTATATGGGCTCTGAAGTAAGACTACATGAGTTCAAATCCTAGGTCTACCAGTTATTAGTTGAATGAGCTTTGGTAAGTTATTTAACTTTTCTGTGCTCAGTGTCCTCCATGTGTAAAATGGATAACAGTACCTACTTCAAGTTGTTTCAAGGATTCAATTAACTTAAACCATGTATGTGTTTAAAAGAGTAACCAGTTGGCCAGGCACCGTGGCTTACACCAGTAATCCCATCATTTTGGGAGGCCGAGGTAGGTAGATCACCTGAGGTTAGGAGTTCGAGACCAGCATGACCAACATGGTGAAACCTCACCTCTACTAAAAAAAAATACAAAATTAGCCAGGCATAGTGGCGCATGCTGGCAATCCCAGCTACTCAGGAGGCTGAGGTAGGAGAATCACTTGAACCTGGGAGGCGGAGGTTGCAGTGAGCCGAGATCGCACCATTTGCACTCCAGCCTGGGCAACAAGAGCAAAACTCCGTCTCAAAAAAAATAATAATAAAAAAAAAAAAGAGTTCATAGCAATCAAAAACCATTACGTATGGTTCTTCTTATAGCTACTTAACGATGTTTTAAGTAAGATATAAGGCCCATGTAAACACATCCTCACAATTTCATACATCTTTATTCAGCTCTATAGACTGCGCCTAATAATAAGTTAGTGATCTTTAATTGAAAAAAATCACTGGCTGGGCACAATGGCTCACGCCTGGAATCCCAGCACTTTGGGAGGCCAAGGTGGGTGGATCATGAGGTCAGGAGTTCGAGACCAGCCTGATGAACACGGTGAAACCCCGTCCCTATTAAAAATACAAAAATTAGCCAGGCGTGGTAGCGCGCGCCTGTAATTCCAGCTATTCCAGAGGCTGAGGCAGGAGAATCACTTGAACCCAAGGGGCAGAGGTTGCAGTGAGCCCGATCGCGCCACTGCACTCCA
>NW_012104465.1:645534-646590 GCF_000951045.1 Mandrillus leucophaeus | reverse complement strand
GAACCCAAGGGGCAGAGGTTGCAGTGAGCCCGATCGCGCCACTGCACTCCACACCAGCCTGGGCAACAAAGCAAGACTCTGTCTCAAAAAAAAAAAAAAAAAAAAAAAAACCCTCACAGAACTCAACAGATTCCTTTGAAAAGTTTTAGGCTATGAAATCCTGAGCCTAGGCATCATGTCTGATGATGCTCAACACTATTAACACTACTTACAATTACAATTACACATCAGACATTGTTTTTTTCGGTAATCCCCAAGTGATTGTTATTGGCCAGGGATCCTATCTTAAATTTTTGAGTAGAATACTTAGCATAATGCTATGCACTTATTAAATGCATAAAAAACAAAACTGGACATTAATGGAACAGACATACTTTCTATTCTCAGGGAGCAAACAATACAAACCTATCCATCAATAATAGCAAAGACAGCTAAATATATGCAGGCCTTAACACTTCCTTAGAGTTCCCATTGTGTATACCTATACTCATCAAACTTTCTTAGAAAACAGTAAGTAACATGGAAATGTTTTTGAAAGTTCTTATAATTCATCTATTAAATTCCAACAGGTTTAGCAGTACACTTCTAAACTTCTCAAGTCACAAGGCAGGGCAAGAAACAAGGGGAGAATACATATAAAATAGGAATTTCAAGCAAAACAGTAATATTTTTGGATGAAAATTACTGAAGTGTTGACTATATACCACACACTGTTCTTAATTCATGCCACTGGAGGAAAGTAGAAATTTGGGTATCTAACCAACAACAAAATCTGTTTTTGAGGCAAGGTCTTGCTCTGTCACCCAGGCTGAAGCATAGCGGTGTGACGACAGCTCACTACAGCCTCAACCTCCTCGGCTCAAGCAATCCTCCCACCTCAGCCTCCAGAGTAGCTGGTACTACAGCCACGTAATACCACACCCAGCTAATTTTTCTATTTTTTGTAGAGACGGGGTCTCACTATGTTGCCAGAGCTGGTCTCAAACTCCTGGACTCAAGGGATCCTCCTTCCTCAGCCTGCCAAAGTGCTGGGATTACAGATATGAGCCACCACGC
>NW_012104465.1:625047-640229 GCF_000951045.1 Mandrillus leucophaeus | reverse complement strand
TTTTTGAGAAAGAGTCTCACTCAGTCATCCAGGCTGTAGTACAATGGCACAATTGTGGCTCACTGCAGCCTTGACTTCCCAGGCTCTAGTGATCCTCCTGTCTCTGTTTCCCAAGTACCTGGGACACAGGAATGCACCACCACACCCAGTCAATTTTTTAATTTTTTTGTAGATATGGGGTCTCCTTATGTTATCCATGCTGCTATTTTTAAAAAAAAAATTTAACAGAGATAGCATCTTCACTATGCGGTTCAAACTGGTCTCTAACTCCTGGTCTCAAGCAATCCTCCCACCTCAGCTTCCCAAAGTCCTGGGATTACAGGTGTGAGCTACTATGCCCAGCTGCCATTTTTCAGACTTAGTTCATCATCTGTTTTAGTCTACTACTGTTTTATATTCATTCTTGTTTGTATTTCCTGTTTCTTTCCATTTTCATACATACTGAGATAATTTTTTTTTAAGTCCCATAAAATCATACTGACTTCCTCCTATTCTTACTGGGATTATTTGTAATTATGTGACCAGAATTTCCTTGTCAGTGGCTCACACCTGGAATCCCAGCACTTTGGGAGGCCGAGGCGGGTGGATCATGAGGTCAGGAGTTCGAGACCAGCCTGATGAACACGGTGAAACCCCGTCCCTATTAAAAATACAAAAATTAGCCAGGCGTGGTAGCGCGCGCCTGTAATTCCAGCTATTCCAGAGGCTGAGGCAGGAGAATCACTTGAACCCAAGGGGCAGAGGTTGCAGTGAGCCCGATCGCGCCACTGCACTCCAGCCTGGGTGACACAGCGAGACCCCGTTTCGAATTAAGAAAAACATCTTTAGCTCTCAAGTTCAAGAAGTTGTGCCAACTAACCCCCATTATTCTCTTGAACAACATAATTTTAGGGGAAATAACTCATGAGGTCACTTAACAGATCTTAATCCAATTTAATCAAATGAGCTCTAAATTCACTTTAAACTTAACAAAAACCACCCATTTGAAGTTAAACAGACTTCTCTTTAAATACTATTATTACTTTACTGGTAAAAGGTCCTTCCTGATCAAAAGGACTCCCTTCTCATTCCAAGGACACACCCATCATCAGAATATTATGTCAAATCTAATCAGTCAATGGCTTAATTACAACTAGAATGTCTGAGCAATGATGTGCACAAAGTCCTAGGTACAAATGGAGAAGTCTTAGGAAGACTCCATTTAATGTCTTATTCTTACTCTTAATCAATCAGAAAAAAACGACAGTGAGTCACTTGTATACAAAATCCTTTGTCATTTTTGAATCTGGCGCTTAAAGTTGTTATCTATCTTAAATACATCAGAGTTGCTCAGTGAAATTATTGAAGACTGTTGCTGCCTCTGTGTGAGGGAATACAGTGAGAATTCAAAAACCAGAAACAAATCAGAAATCACTATATCCCAACAAAAATAAGATTGTCTCTCATTTGCAAAACTAAACTACCATGAAAGAACTGAGTTTAAAGGCCACTTAACTGCCTGGTAAAAAACTGAAACTCAACAAGTTGCCAAGAAAATAAAGTTGAATTCAGTTTGTGGATCAGTCCCATGATTCTTCACTCCAACAAAAGACGGGAATTTCACTCAGCATTTCAGGTACAATCCATGTGTAGCACTTACCTGCAGCTTGTCCAGTCTTTGCCAGGAGAGATCCCAGTTCCAGGATGCTCTGCTCTTTGACTTGCACTGCCTCCTCATCGTTTTCCTGAATGTCACGCTTCACTAGGAGAGGAAAATGCAAACCCTCTTAAAATTCTTACCAAAAAATGAAGACTGAGGGAAATTTCACCCTCATAAGATCCATTACAAACTCAAACATATTTACCAAAAGACAAATTCTAGAGTTAAAAAAAACTCTAAGTCAGGAAAAAAAAAAGATAATATATACATAGAATATGTTCCATGTAAATCATAAAAAACAGGATTCTTCTCTTTGATTTTAAATGTGCCTTTTCATTCTACCCACCAGATTTTTGCTTACCTATATATACTAAGTTTCCGTTGTGGTCACTTGGTTAAAGCAAAATTAAAACAAAACAAATCATTCATACTTATGGTGCCAAGATCTATGCCAGTCACTATGTTATGTGAAGATATTAAACATGCCTGTGCATTTATGCCACAAACCAAAATCAATTGACCAAGTTATTGATGCCTGTAAGTCAAAAGCCTTTCAATAAACTTTATGTCTGTGCAAAGCCTCAGCTGATGGGTGTGTTAGGGATAAGCAGGTCTATAAAGCCATTCAAGAAAAACAACCCTATCAAAGCCCCAGTGTGATCCTGCACAGCTACACTTAGGAGAGACTGCTGCTTTTTAATGCACTGAGGTCTGTTAAAATAACTTCGTGCTATCTGTCCTATTTTCAACAGCTAATAACTATTTTAACATGCAAGCATGGAATAGCCTCTCCAAGTTTGTAGTGATCATCACTGGTTACCACTACTCTTACAAAGAAAGCATCATGACTTGACAAAAACCAAGATTTTGATACTCCATGATGGAGTCCAGAAAAAGTAAGGCCGTCAACCATGATGACTCAAGCTTGCTCTAACAGTGAAGCTTTCAGGGAACTCTCCCATAGAATAGTGGGCCAACAGGAAATACTCTAATTGTAATGTTTAACATAATTTCTACTTTATGAAAGACAAAATATTAGGCACTAGGCACAGACAATTAAAATTCATGCTCCTCACATTAGTTCTAAATAATAATGTGTACTCAGAAAAAAATACCCATGTAACGGTGAATGAGATGACTCTGGTTCCGTAGAAGCAACTGACCTAAGTCAAGATCAGAACTTTTCAAAAGAAACGCCTTTTACCAATATCGTTCAAAGATACATCTTGACGCCCACCTCCTCTCCTTCTCTAGTATCCCCAATGATAAAGTATCAAGATCTTGTCATTGTCCTTTCTCCGTGCAGGTCTGGAATACCAAAATTCAACACACTATGTCAAATGCCAACATCTTGCAAGTCCCACATACAGGTGCATTCTCATACTACTTGTTGAGCTAATTCAAATGTTCCCAAGCTACACTAAAAAGATCCCATTACATGTACAGTGAAGAGCTGGTCCAAGCCCTAATTGAATCCTTTATGAGTGAACATTTAAGTCTTCCTCTGTCATAAATTTCTGTTCACACCTGAATCCCAACAGAAAGCTGCAGGAAGCGACTGGCTGGGGTTGTCATTTCAGTTTTCCTGTTGCGTGCAGGTGTAAGACCATCATATTACAATGCTAAGAAAATTTTAATTTTTCCGGCAACATGCAGCCGACCCGTTCCAAAGAATTCCCTGAACTCTGCAGCTGACAACTAACTCCCTTAACTCACTTTCAATCCCTACAGGGAGTCTGGAAAGATTAGTCACCTCCTCTAGCCCGGCGGTCCCGCTCCAACACCTCACTCTTACACCCTACACAGGGCAGATGAGCGTCTCGGCCACCTCCACAAACCAAATGCCAACCTGAGGTGTGTGTCACCCCTGAATTTCCCACATTCTGAAAGAGACCCTCCTCCTAGTGGAGCTTTCCGCCGTGGGGCTGGGGAGTAGCAGCTCCCAGCGTCCCGTGGAAGGAAACTCCCAGAGAAGAGCAAGCACTCGCGCTCCCACCCGGAGCAGACTGTGCTGATTACAACGGCGGGAAATGCCTGTCCTGAGCTGGTTTCGCCAAGGCCTTTCAACTACAGACTCTAGGACCAGTCCGTGACAAGCACGCCGGCCGGCACTACTCCGGGTCCCAGACCAGCTCGTGCGGGCCAGAGCCGGGGACACAGCTAGGGAGGGGTGGGGGCCCGGCTCGGCCCACTCTCCCACCCTACGCTGAGCCCCCCGTGAGTCAGCAGCCGGCGAGGGGACCTGGGGATTGCCTCAAGCCCTCCCACAAAAGTGAGACCCGGGGGGCTCTGGGGAGCTCCGAGGGGCCTGCGCCCCCGGCCCGGCCCCCCTCACACACACAGTGAGTCAGCAGCACCAGAGCCGGCTAGCCCGGCCCCTCTCCGCTGCCGCCGACCGACATAAGCCGAGCTGGGCCGGCGGGGCCGGGGAGACGGCGCGGCGACCTTTACCGATGGAGTGGAGGATGTCGATGGAAGCCTCCCGGTCGGTGCTGAGCAGAGACTGGGCTCTCTGGAACTCCACCACTGCCGCCGCCGCCATCTTACCGCTCTCACACCGTCCCCGGCCGCGGCCGCCGACGCCGGAAACACACACCCGGAAAGCCCGCCCTCACGTCCCTCCGCCTGTAGCTCCCGCGGCTCAGTTCCCAGAGCACTCCGGGAGTTGTAGTCTCTCGGAGGGCCTCGCCCGTGGGCTGCAAGCTCCCCAGCGCCGCCTAGCGGGCGGCCGGCGAGGAAAAGAGGCGGTGCCCCGCAGTGGGAGCTCAAGATCGGTCCCCGCCCACCCCAAAAGAGGCTTCTTGATTCCGGCCCCGCTCGCGCACCCCTGAGAGGGATTCTTGAGTACCGGGCTAGGTCTTCAGTCAAAGCTGTGTGGCTTTCTTTGCGGCTTCCACGATTTAACCATTCATTCAGGACTATAAGTGACCTTATAAAGTGCTCGCTATGTGGCAGACAAAGAATAGCACCATTCGAATGCGTTCCAGTGTCTGACGCCTGTACGCCGCACACACGCTTTCCAGGCTTGACTCCCGCAGAACGCTAGCCGGCAGGAGGGCAAACCCGCCAGAACCGGAGAAAACTGTCCTTCTCACGCGCCCACTTAACCTTGGGACAGTGCTGGACGTGATGAAATGAAACATCACCTTTGCTCCATTCACGCCACAAACACCTCTTGGGAATCCACAGAAGCCTCACCCAGCTCCCCAGCTCAAAAAAAAAACAAAAAAAGGAAGAAAGAAAAAGAGAAATTGAATTATTCTTCCCAATATCTTCAGTCCTTTCAACTAAAGTCACAGATATCAGTGAAGACGTCGTGTGGACGGAAAAATGACATTCTATGAGACCACTTAGGGTTAAACTTAAGAAAGGTGCTAAAAGGGTACAAAGACAATTCGGTATAAGGAAGACCTTTCTCTAGGTGATGACGATCCAAAAATGGAATGTGCTGTCCTATAAAAGGACGCATAAAGGGGACTAACATTGCACACGCTCTTCTGTAAGTGGATTAGGCCATTTATATTCCTCTATCTCTTTTTATTCTCCCAACGATGTTCTGTAAAGAAGATATTTACTCCCCTTTAGTATGTGAGGAAACGGGGGGTTTGAGTTATTTGGTGAAGCTCAAATCCTGATTGGGAGAGCTGAGAGCTGCCGGTTAAGGAATGCCCTCCTAATTCCTGGGTGTGTTCACGTGAAAAGTAGATGACATCTCATCAGGTTGTTGTAAACAGTATTCATGACTTTGATGGAGAGTTGGATTAAGTGGCTTCTAGCAGGATGCGGTGGCTCACGCCTGTAATCCCAGCACTTTGGGAGGGCAAGGTGGGCAGATCGCTTGAGCCCAGGAGTTCAAGACCAGCCTGGGCAACATAGAGAAATCCCCCACCTCTACTAAAAATACAAAAATTAGCCAGGCATGGTGGTGCACGCCTGTAGTCTCAGCTACTTGGGAGGCTGAGGTGGGAGGCTTTAGAAGAAATCGTAGGAGAGGATAGATTGCTGGCCTCACTACAAAGAGGGGGAACCGTAAAACAGCAAACCCCAACATTTCTGGCACCAGGGACCAGTTTGGTGGAAGACAGTTTTTCCACAGATGTGAGGAGGGGGGATGGTTTCGGGATGAAACTGGTCTACCTCAGATCATCAGGCATTAGATTCTCATAAGAAGCAGGCAACCTAAATCCCTGGTATGCTCAGTTCACAATAGGGTTTGCCTCCTATGAGAATCTAATGTTGCAGCTGATCTGACAGGGGGCGAAGCTCAGGCGTAATGCTGGCTCCCCAGCCACTCACCTCTTGCTGGGCGGCCTGGTTCCTAACATGCCACTGACCAGTAGTGGTCCTTGGCCCAGGGTTAGGGACCCCCACTGTAAAAGACTAGGAGTGTCTGCCAGATCTTTCTCCCAAGCTAGTGAGTCTTGCTGACTGTGGAAACTTACGAGCCCATCCCTGTATGATCATCATGGTGAAAGTTTTGAGATGAACTAGACATGTCTCTTGAGGAATTTGGCATGTGTGCACATTCATGAAGATGGTCACCCATTTCTAGCCTGCAGAATTATGAATTAGGGAAGCTGGCTGGCACACTCTACAATAGGACCAGGAGAAAAGACAACAATAGGGTAGCTTCCACTCCTGTGTTTGACATGGTAAGGTTCTTATGAGCCAAGAGGATGCTGAAAAGGTAGACCATCCAGGACCTTCTTAAAGGAACCTATTCAGAGTGCAGTGGCGCAATCTTGGCTCACTGCAAGCTCTGCCTCCCGGCTTCATGCCATTCTCCTGCCTCAGCCTCCCGAGTAGCTGGGACTACAGGCGCCCGCCACCACGCCCAGTCATTTTTTGTATTTTTAGTAGAGATGAGGTTTCACCTTGTTTGCCAGGATGGTCTCGATCTCCTGACCTCGTGATCCGCCCATCTCGGCCTCCCAAAGTGCGGGGATTACAGGCATGAGCCACTGCGCCTGGCCCAGCTGATTTTTTTTTTAAGAGACAAGGTCTTGCTATGTTGCCCAGGCTGGTCTCAAACTCCCGGCCTCAAGGGATTCCCCCCACCTTGACCTCCCAAACTGCTGGGATGACAGGCATGAGCCACTACGCCCAGCCTATTTCACGTGTTTGAATCTCATCTCCCTTCAAAAGGTTGCAGGACTACATGGTATAGAAAATGAGCACAGAATTTGAAGTCAGACAAACATGGAGCTCAATCTTCACTCTGCTACCAACTAACAGTCAAATTACTTAAACTATCTGATACAAAGTTTGATCATCAGTAAAACTATTTTAAAAATCAATTTCACTTAATGGTTGTACAATAATTTGACTGTATTTAATGCCACAGAACTTTTTTTTTTTTTTTTTTTTTTTTTGAGATGAAGTCTTACATTGTCACCTGGGCTGGAGTGCAGTGGTGTGATCTCAGCTCAATGTAACCTCTGCCTCCTGGGTTCAAGCAATTCTCGTGCCTCAGCCTCCTGAGCAGCTGGGACTACAGGCGCCCGCCACCACAATCTGCTAATTTTTGTATTTTTAGTAGAGAGAGGGTTTCACCATGTTGGCCAGGCTGGTCATGAACTTCTGACCTCAAGTGATCTGCCTGCCTTGGCCTCCCAAAGTGCTGGGATTACATGAGTGAGCCACCACACCAGAACAGAGCTGTATAATTTTAAATGGTTAAAATGATAAATTTGATGTTATTCATATTTCACCACAATTTTAAAATTTTACTTCACAGATTTGTTGAAATTTATTTTTTTTAAGAGACAGGGTCTTGCTATGTTGCCAAGGCAAGATTCAAACTCCTGGATTCAAGCCATCCTCCTGCCTTAGTCTCCCAACTAGCTGGAACTACAGGTACACACCACTGTGCCCAGCCCAGCTTTGAAGTTTACATTTTTAAAGATACTAGAACACTTCAGTGCTATGACTGACACATATATAAGTATTCAATCAGTGGCAGTCATTAAAATTGCAATTAAGTTGCTGATTAAATTAGCTGGGATTAGCACCTACTGCTCCCCTTCCTCAGGGAGCCCAGTTGGAGGGCTAAATGAATCTTTAATAGGTAATTTTCATAGTAATAGAGTGGTGATCAATTGTCAGTTCTATTCCCACCACCCCCTTTTTTCTTTTGAGACGGAGTTTCGCTCTTATTGACTGGGCTGGAGTGCAATGGCGTGATCTCAGCTCACGGCAACCTCCGCCTCCCAGGTTCAAGCAATTCTCCTGCTTCAGCCTCCCGAGTAGCTGGGATCACAGGCGCCCGCCACCATACCTGGCTGATTTTGTATTTTTAGTAGAGACAGGGTTACTCCATGTTGGCCAGGCTGGTCTTAAACTCCCGACCTCAGGTGATCCACCGGCCTCGGCCTCCCAAAGTGCTGTGATTACAGGCGTTAGCCACTGCACCCGGCCCAATAGGTAATTTTCATAGTAATAGAGTGGTGATCAATTGTCAGTTCTAGTTTCCATCTTAAGCTTCCTCACCCTCAGTCTTGTCTCCCTCCCCTCCCTGCCATGCTTCTTTCTGTCCTCATGCCACCCCCAAACACACTACACAGCCCTAATCTTCCCTATGCTACTGTATATTCCACAACAATTTCCTTCTTCTATATAGCTCTTAATTGTTCACTGGTCTTTCTAAACATTTTGTATCCCAAAGTTGAGCAAATAGAGGAATACTATGATGTACTATCCTGCCAATACAAGCATGTATGCTCCTCCTTCTCCTCTCTCTCCTACCCTATTGTTACTGGAAAAAGGAGTCTTGGTCCAGACCCAAGAGAAGGTTCTTGGCTCTCCCACCAGGAAGAATTCAAGGAGAATCAGAGTGCAGTGAGAAGAGATAGTTTATTGAAAGCTACTTCATTATAGAATAGAGTGTCCTCAGACGGCAAGTGGAGGAACGCACAGTCTTTAAGTTTTTCTTCTATAGGGATCTTGTGTATACAAAGACTAAACTAAGCTGTGCTATATGCGGATGGGCAGACAGCATGACCAAATTTATTATGGTATTGATTTAAAGAAACCTATCCTTGACATTCTACGGTGTGAGTACATCAAAGCATAACTATCTTGAAAAAAAGCACAATTATCTTGAAAGCAAATCTTGTGATGGGTATTGGGACATCTGGGCTTTTCTGTTTTTGTAGAAGCCTGTCCTTGCAGGTAATCTTTAGGTTGTTTCCTTAACTATAAACATCTTATGACCGTGGGTTGTGACCAGCAAGGACTGTGTCTTGCTAGTTGTTTTTTTTTTGTTTTTTTTTTTTTTTTTCCAGAGTCTCACTCTTGTTGCCCAGGCTGGAGTGCAATGGCGTGATCTTGGCTCACTGCAACCTCCGCCTTCTGGGTTCAAGCAATTCTCCTGCCTCAGTCTCCCAAGTAGCTGGGATTACAGGCATGTGCCACCACACCTAATTTATTTATTTATTTTTTTTGAAATGGAGTTTCGCTCCTGTCACCCAGGCTGGAGTGCAGTGGTGCAATCTTGGCTCACTGCAACCTCCACCTCCAAGGTTCAAGTGATTCTCCTGCCTCAGCCTCCCAAGTAGCTGGGATTAAAGGTACGCACCACTACACCCGGCCTAATTTTTGTATTTTTAGTAAAGACAGGGTTTTGCCATGTTGACCAGGCTGGTCTCGAAGTCCTGACCTCGGGTGATCTGCCCAGCTCAGCCTCCCAACATGCTGGGATTACAGGCGTGAGCCACCACGCCTGGTGTATCTTGCTAGTTTTAAGATGGAGTTGATTGGCCAGGCGAGGTGGCTCACACCTGTAATCCCAGCACTTTGGGAGGCCGAGGCAGGCGGATCACCTGAGGTCAGCAGTTCGAGACCAACCTAGCCAACATGGCGAAACCCCATCTCTACTAAAAGTAGTGTGGGTGTGGTGGCAGGTGCCTGTAATCCCAGCTACCCAGGAGGCTAAGGCAGGAGAATCACTTGAACCCGGGAGGTGGAGGTTGCAGTGAGCCGAGATTGTGCCACTGCACTACAGCCTGGGTAACAAGAGGGAAATTCCATCTCAGAAAAAAAAAAAAAGATGCAGTTGATTTTAAAATGGCCTTATTCTGGCTCTCCTAGGCTTCTGCTTCCCTAACACTGTGATAAGGAGTTAAGGCTTGCAGTTCTACACTAGTGCTGACTCGATAACTACACATTCAATTGCTATTCGAGCTCTGGAGAGCGGGAAAAATAGTAAAAAACAAGGAAAATATACATTATATTTTGATCTCTTTTGGGGAACCCTTCTCTCACACACTGCCACATCTCCCTAGACCTCCAGACACCTTATTGTATTTGAGTTGTATTACAGTTCTCTCTTAGTGAAAGTCTGTTAGTGATGACCTCGTCTTTGACTTTATTTTACCCTCACCCTTTATTGATAGTTCAAGTGGGTATAAAATTCCTACATTGTCACTTTTCAGTCAACATTTTAAAGGCAACTGTCTTCAGTCTAATTGAAGTTCCTTTGTAGGTAATCTATCTTTTCCCCTTAGTTAATTTTAACAAATTTTTTGTTTTCAGCTTTTATCAGCTTCATGACAAAATATGTACATCCTGATCAGGACACACCAGCTTTCATGAATCTCAGGATTCCTGCCTGCCAGTAATCCGGAAAATTATCTGTCATTATCTCTTCAAATATTGCCTTCTCTGTCTCCCTTTTCTCTTGGAAATCTTATTACATGTAAGTTAGATCTGCATTGTCCAGTACAATAGTCACTAGCCGCATATGGCTGTTGAACACTAGTTAGTTCAAACTGAGCTGCGTGTGGTGTAAGTGCAAAATACACACTGGGTTTCAAAGACAGTAGGAAAAAAAGAATATAAAATATTTCTTCATGATTTTATATTACATGATGAAAAAATATTTTGGATTAATGTGTTTCTTTTTACTTTGTTAGGTTGGTACTAGAAAATTTTAAATTATGTATGTATGTATCTCATATTATATTTCTGTTGGACTGTGTAAGACTATCTGCATCTCTTTTCCATATGTTTTATGTTTTCTCTCTCCTTGTCTCTCCATACTACAAGGAATTTTCTTAATTTCATTTGATAGTTTACTAGATTATATCATCAACTCGTTCTAATCTGCTACTTAATCCATCCGCTAAACTTGTTTTGTTTTCCAGAGTCTCGCTCTGTTGCCCAGGCTGGAGTGCAGTGGCGCAATCTTGGCTCACTGTAACCTCTGCCTCCCAGCTTCAAGCAATTCTCTGGCCTCAGTCTCCTGAGCAGCTGGTACTACAGGCGCACGCCACCATGCCTATTTTGTTGTTGTTGTTGTTGTTGTTGTTGTTATTGTTGTTTTTGAGGTTTTTTTTTTAATTTTTAGTAGAAACGGGTTTTCACCATGTTGGCCAGGCTGGTCTCAAACTCCTAACCTCAAGTGATCCACCCGCCTTGGCCTCCCAAAGTGCTGGGATTACAGGCGTGAGCCATTGCGCCCAGCCCATTCACTCGACTTTAGTGTTCATCAACTTAAAACATATTTTTTGGTCCTCCCGCTTGCGCTATGACAGCCAGCACAGAGCCGCAGGGGTGGCCGCCCAGAGTCAGAGTCTGAGTCATGGTGACCAGCTGCAAGCATCTGCGTTGCGTCCTCCTGGGGAAGAGGAAAGGGTCGTTTGGAGCCAGCAGTTTCCAGCTCTCTGGAGGCCACTGGGAGTTCGGTGAGAGCTGGGAAGAATGTGCTCAAAGGGAAACCTGGGAAGAAGCTCTTCACCTGAAAAATGTTCGCTTTGCCTCAGTTGCTAATTCTTTCATTGAGAAGCAGAATTACCATTATGTTACTATATTAGTGAAAGGAGAAGTGGACGTGACTCATGATTCAGAACCAAAGAATGTAGAGCCTGAAAAAAAAGAAAGTTGGGAGTGGGTTCCCTGGGAACAATTTCCTCCTTCTGGGCCCTGTGTTCTTTAAAAGAACAAGACTATGTTCCATTTAAAGATCTGAACCATCTGGTAGGATACAAAGGAAATCATCTCTAGGTGGCCAAGATTTCTTGATTTTCTTTAAAAGACAAAAATAAGGTCGGGTTAGGGAATGAAAATATCTACATTTCGGTGCAACTCCATTTTATCTTAAAAAGTTCTTGTGATCACGAGTTTATTTGCAGTCTCTTAATGTACCCACCACCCTTTCAGCTAGTACTTGATAAAATTTTTCTGAAATATGTATAATTGAATTGTATTTCAGACACAGGATGTATGATAAATACTGATATTATGGGTAATCTACTTTCCATATTTATCTATGATATTTACTATGCAGTTTGTCATCACTAGCTTGCATGGAATAGGATGCGGTCGAATTTGCCTTAGTGTTCTGTTCAAATAGAAATCTGAATTCAAATACTGTAGTTTAGATTCAAACACAGTATGCCCGTTGCAAAATTTACCAAGTTTGTTGATTTATTGATTTAAATTATTTTTTAAATTATTAATTTATTTTTAAAAAGTGGGTTGGGGGTAATACATTGTGACAGTCTTTGCAACTTACAGGGAATAGGACAGGTCATTAGGGTGTGTTTCCCAGGTTTCCAATTGAGAACCTAAACCCAGAGAAGTGAGACAAACCATCTAATGTCTGTATCCCACTATTAACAGGCTGTGTGACGCTGGATTTCTCACTTACTCTCTCTGAGGTCCAGGGTCCTTTTTTGTAAAATGAGGACATTCGTCTAGAGCAGTGGTTCTCAAAGTATGGTCTGGGGGTCCTCAAGAGCCTTTCACGAGTATTCTAGGTCAAAGCTATTTTTATAATACTAAGACGTAATTTATCTTTTCCACTCTCATTTTTTCATGAGTGTCCAGAGGAATTTTTGAGAAGCTATCTGGTGTGATATTATAACAGGCTGAATGAAGAAGCAGACATGAGAATCTAGCTTTCATCTACCATCAGACATTAAAGAGACCTGCAAAAATGTAAAGCAGTGTGACTCTTCTCACTAATGAATTTTTATTGTTGTTTAGAAAAAGTTATTTTTTGTGAGTCTTAATATGTGAAAAAAAATAGCTATTTTTAAAAAAAAAATTCATGTTAACACATATTGGGCTTTTGTTACTTGTAAATAATTAATATATATATATATATTTTTTGAGACGGAGTTTTGCTCTCGTTGCCCAGGCTGGAGTGCAATGGCGCGATCTTTGCTCACCGCAACCTCTGCCTCCCAGGTTCAAGCGATTCTCCTGCCTCAGCCTCCCGAGTAGCTGGGATTACAGGAATGAGCCACCATGCCTGGCTAATTTTGTATTTTTAGTAGAGACGGGGTTTCTGTATGTTGGTAGGCTGGTCTCAAATTCCCAACCTCAGGTGATCTGCCCGCCTTGGCCTCCCATGGTGCTGGGAGCCACCGCGCCTGGCGAAAATAATGAAAATCTTAAGAAAAAAATAAATAAAACCTGTTTTTTTATTTCTACAAGATTGGTTTGGTCCTTCTCTAAAGCTGACTTTTTTCAAAGTATCATATTATTTTCTTATGCTTTGGGTTCCTTCTTTTGTGTTTTTTATTCTTAAAAACAAAGTCTCTAATCTGTATCTGATCATTATCACTGTTCGTGGAAACCTGATCCTGCAGTTTGTTGTGTCTGCGGATTCTCCCTCCTGCAGAATTGTTTTCTCCTGTGTTTGTAATTATGGATTACGAGATTATCTTCAACAGGGTTTTATCTTTGTCATTCCTAGGAGATCTGGGTTGAGTTTGCTTCTGCAAACACATCTCAATATTATGTGTTCATGACTACATTTATGTTAGCTTACAGACTTTGGGGAATTTCTCCACTACAAAGATAATATGATTTAATTCCTGATACAGTTTGAATGTGTGTCTCTGCCCAAATCTCATGTTGAATTTTAATTCCCAGTATTGGAGGTGGCACCTGGAGGGGGGTGATTGGATCATGGGGGTTGATTTCTTATGGTTTAGTACCATCCCTTGGTGCTGTCCTCATGACAGCAAGTGACTTCTCACAAGACCTGGCTGTTTAAAAGTGTGGCACCATGGCTGGGCATGGTGGCTCACACCTGTAATCACAGCACTTTGGGAGGCCAAGGTGGGCGAATCAGTTGAGGCCAAGAGTTCGAGATCAGCCTGGCCAACATGGTGAAACCCCACCTCTAGTAAAAATACAAAAATTGGCCAGGCGTGGTGGTGGGCGCCTGTAATCCCAGCTACTCAAGAGGCTGAGCAGTCTGAAAAAATATAAAATAAAAAAATATATAAAAATAATAGGCTGGGTGCAGTGGCTTACACCTGTAATCCCAGCACTTTGGGAGGCCAGGGTGGGCGGATCACGAGGTCAAGAGGTTGAGACCATCCTGGCCAACATGGTGAAACCCCGTCTCTACTAAAAATACAAAAATTAGCTGGGTGTGGTGGCACACCACAGGAGGCTGAGGCAGGAGAATCGCTTGAATCCAGGAGACAGACGTTGCAGTGAGCCGAGATCGCACCACTGCACTCCAGTGTGGCGACAGAGCGAGACTCTGTCTCAAAAAAAAAAAATTATAATAAAAATAAAAGTGTGGCACCTTGCTCTCTCTTGCTCCTGCTTTCACCATGTGATGTGCCTGCTCCCACTTTGCCTTCTGCCATGATTAGAAGCTTCCTGAAGCTTCCCCAAAAGCAGATGCCACATGACTTCCTGTGCAGCTGCAGAACCATGAGCCAATTAAACCTCATTTCTGATAAATTACTCAGTCTCGGATATTTCTTTTTCTTTTACTTTTTTGAGACAGAGTCTCGCTCTGTTGCCCATGCTGGAGTGCAGCAGTGCAATCTCGGCCCACTGCAACCTCTGCCTCCTGGACTCAAACGATTCTTGTCTCTCAGCCTCCCAAGTAGCTGGGATTACAGGCATAAGCCACCATACCCGGCTAATTTTTCTGTATTTTTAGTGGAGATGGGGTTTTGCCATGTTGGCCAGCCTGGTCTCAAACTCCCAACCTCAAGTGATTCACCCACCTCAGTCTTCCAAAGTACTGGGATTATAGGTGTGAGCCACTGCACCTGGCCTCCGGTATTTCCTTGTAGCAACACAAAAACAGCCTAATACAATTCCCGAATGAGAAATCCATAAAGTTACAATTTACCAGAGCAGATTTTTATTTATTTTTCTACCCAGGCTGAAACAAATATGTTTCCTTGTTGGCTGCCTGTGTCAGGGGATAGCTTTTTTTTTTTTTTTTTTTTTTTTCCTGGCTACCTCTTTCATTGAAGGGACAGCCCTTTGAGCATCCTGGCTTTAGATAGATATCTTAGTTTCAATTTCCATGTTGACCAAGCTAAAGCCCTTGTCTCTTTCCCTATGTGTGGTTTAAAATCCAAGCCCCAAGATTATCAGAAGATAAATTCCATCTATATTAGTCTGTTATCACACTGCTATAAAGAACTACCTAAGACTGGGTAATTTATAAGGAAAAGAGGTTTAGGCCAGGCGCAGTAGCTCATGCCTGTAATCCCAGCACTTTGGGAGGCCAAGGTGGGTGGATCACCTGAGGTCAGGTGTTCGAGACCAGCCTGGCCAA
>NW_012104465.1:618506-619602 GCF_000951045.1 Mandrillus leucophaeus | reverse complement strand
TTTTTAGTAGAGACGGGGTTTCACCGTGTTAGCCAGGATGGTCTCGATCTCCTGACCTCGTGATCCGCCCGTCTCAGCCTCTCAAAGTGCTGGGATTACAGGCTTGAGCTACCGCACCCGGCCTCTCTACTTCTCTTTTAAATATAAGTTCCAGTTTCAGATAATCTCTTTGCACATGCATATAAGCATACACTATTACAAGTAGCCACTGTTAAATGCTTTACTACTTAGAAATTTCTTCCACCAGATACCCTAAATCATCTCTCTCAAGTTCAAAGTTCAACAGATCTCTAGAGGAGGGGCAAAATGCCACCAGTCTCTTTGCTAAAGCATAGCAAGAGTGACCTTCACTCCAGTTCCCAGTAAATTCCTCATCTCCGTCTGAAATCACCTTGGCTGGACTTCATTTTCCATATCACTATCAGCATTTTGGTCACAACCATTCAATAAGTCTCTAGGAAGTTTCAAACTTTCCCTCATCTTCCTGTCTTCTTCTGAGCTCTACAAACTGTTCCAACCTCTGCCCATTACCCAGTCCCAAAGTCACTTCCACATTTTCAGGTATGTTTATAGCAATGTCCCACTTCTCTGGTACCAATTTTCTGTATTAGTCCATTCTCACACTGCTATAAAGAACTACCTGAGATGGGGTAATTCATAAAGAAAAGAGATTTAATCGGTTCCCGGTTTTGTGGGCTGTACAAACTTTTGCTTCTGGGGAGGCCTCAGGAAACTTGCAATCATAGCAGAAAGCAAAGGGGAGGCAAGCACATCTTCACATGACCAGCAGCAGAAAGGTGAGTGGGAGAGGTGCTACACGCGTTTAAACAAGCAGCCCTAGAGGGATGGTTCTAAACCATTAGAAGCTGCCCTATGATCCAATGACCTCCCATCAAGCCCCTCCTCCAACACTGGGGATTACAATTAGACCTGAGATTTGGACAGGGACACAAAGCAAACCATATCACCATCCCTCCTCCAACCAGGGCTGCTGAAATATACACTCATGCTTACTACTCTGATCTTACACTATTTTTTCTTTGTTTTTTAACTATGCTCCTTTTTAATTCTTCTTCTTTTTTTTTTTTTTTTTTTT
>NW_012104465.1:609350-611001 GCF_000951045.1 Mandrillus leucophaeus | reverse complement strand
GCCTGTAATCCCAGCTACTCAGGAGGCTGAGGCATGAGAATGACTTGAACCTGGGAGGCAGAGGCTGCAGTAAGTCGAGATCGCACCACTGAACTCCAGCCTGGGTGACAGAGTGAGACTCCTCTCGCGGGGGACGGCAGGGGGAAGAAAGAAAAGAAAAGAGGTTTAATTGGCTCATGGTTCTGTGGGCTGTATAAGCTTCTGCTTCTGGAGAGGACTCAGAAAACTTACAATCATGGTGGAAGGCAAAGGGGAAGCAAGCACATCTTCACATGGCTGGCAGAAGAGATGGGAGAAGGGGAACTGCTACACACTTTTAAACAAGCAGCACTAGGGGGATGGTGCTAAACCATTAGAAACTGCCCCCATGATCCAGTCACCTCCCACCAGGCCCCTCCTCCAACACTGAGGATTACAATTAGACATGAGATTAGGACAAGGACACAGAGTCACATCATATCATTCTGCCCCTGGCCCCTCACAAAGCTCATGTCCTTCTCACATTTCAAAACACAATCATGCCTTCCTAACAGTCCCTCAAAGTCTTAAATCATTCTAGCATTAACTCAAAAGTCCAAGTCCAAAGTCTCATCTGAGACAAGGCAAGACTTTCCTTCCACCTATGAGCCTGTAAAATCAAAAACAAGTAATCAAGTTAGTTGCTTTCAAGATACAATGGAGGTATAGGCCTTGGGTAAATATACCCATTCTAAGAGAAATAATTCAGCCAAAACAAAGGGGCTACATGCCCCATGCAAGTCCAAAACCCAGCAGGGCAGTCATTAAACCTTAAAGCTCCAAAATAATCTCCTTTAACTCCATGTGTCACATCCAATCCACACTGATGCAAGGAGTGGGCTCCCAAGGCCTTAGATAGTTGTATCTCTATAACTTTGCAGGGTACAGCCCCTGCAGCTGCTTTCATGGGCTGTTGTTGAGTGCCTGTGGCTTTTCCAAGTGCACAGTGCAAGCCATTCATGGATCTACCACTCTGGGGTCTGGAGGATGGTGGCCCTCTTCTCACAGCTCCACTAGGCAGTGCCCCAGTGGGGACTCTTGTAGGGGGACTCCAACCCCATATTTCCCCTCTGCATTGCCCTAGTAGAGGTTCTCCATGAGAGCTCCACCCCTGCAGCAGACTTCTGCCTGGACATCCAGGTGTTTCCATACATCATCTGAAATCTAGGTAGAAGCGCCCAAGCCTCAACTCTTGCCCTCTGCACACATGCAGGCTTAATATCACATGGAAGCCGCTAAGGCTTTTAGCTTGCATCCTCTGAAACAATGGCCTGAGCTGTACCTCGGCCCCTTTTAGCCATGGCTGGAGCTGAGTGGTCACAACGCAGGGTGCCATCTTTCAAGGCTTCACACAGCAGCAGGGCCCTGGGCCTGTCCCACAGAACCACCCCTACACCCCAGGCCTCCAGGCCTGCGATGGGAGGGGCTGCCACGAAGGTCTCTGAAGTGCCTTGCAGGCATTTTCCCCATTGTCTTGGCCATTAACATTTGGCTCCTCTTTCCTTATTCAAATTTCTGCAACCTGCTTGAATTCTTCCCCAGAAAATGAGTTTTTCTTTTCTACCACATAGCTGGGCTGCAAATTTTCCAAACTTTTATTCTCTACTTCTCTTTTTTTTTTTTTTTTTTTTTT
>NW_012104465.1:604076-608010 GCF_000951045.1 Mandrillus leucophaeus | reverse complement strand
TTTTTGAGACAGAGTCTTGCTCTGTCACCCAGGCTGGAGTGCAGTGGCACAATCTCGGCTCACTGCAACCTGTGCCTCCCAGGTTCAAGCGACTCTCCTGCCTCAGCCTCCCGAGTAGCTGTGATTACAGGCACATGCCACCACCCCCGGCTAATTTTTGTATTCTTTGTAGAGATGGGGTTTCACCATGTTGGCCAGGCTGATCTCAAACTCTTGACCTCGTGATCCACCTGCCTCGGCCTCCCAAAGTGCTGGGATTACAGGCATGAGCCACCATGCCCAGGCTTTTTTTTTTTTTTAAAGACAGGGACTCACTATGTGTTGCCCAGGCTGGTCTTGAACTACTCCTGGCCTCAACTGATCCTTCCAGCTTAGCCTCTCAAAGCTCTGGGATTACAGGTGTGAACCACCATGTCCAACCTATCATTCTTTTGTTTTTAAAGTCTCACTATGTTGCCCAGGCTGGTCTTGAGCTCCTGAGCTTCAGAGATCCTCCTGCCTGGGATCAGCCAATCTTTCCTTCTTTTCTTTTCTCTTTTCTTTTTTCTTTTCTTTTCCCTCCCTCCCTTCCTTCCTCTTTCTTTCTTCTTTCTTCCTTCCTTCTTCTTTCTCTTTTCTTTCTTTTCTTTCTCTGTTTCTTTTCTTTCTTTCTCTCTGTCTCTCCTTCTCTTTCTTTTTTTTTTTTTGAGGCAAGGTCTCACTTTGTCACCTAGGCTGCAGTACAGTCACATGATCTCAGCTCACTCCAACCTCTACCTCCCAAATTCAAGCGATTCTCCCGCCTCAGCCTCCCAAGTATCTGAGAGTACAGGCACAGGCCACCACACCCGGCTAATTTTAGTATTTTTAGTAGAGATGGGGTTTCACCATGTTGGCCATGCTGGTCTTGAACTCCTGAGAGTGATCCACCCACCTCATCCTCCCAAAGTGCTGGAATTACAGGCATGAGCCACCATGCCCAGCCTGTCATTCTTAATATTCATTCATTTATCAGACATTTATTGAACCCCTACTATTTTCCAGGTACTAATCTAGGTACTGGAAATACAGAAACAATGCGAAGTCCTTGGCCCCTATATTCTACTCAATTAGAAAGACAATTACGGGCCAGGTGTGGTGGCTCACGCTTGTAATCCCAGTACTTTGGGAGACTGAGGAGGGCAGAGACCTGAGATCAGGAGTTCAAGACCTGTCTGGCCAACATGACAAAACCTTGTCTCTACTAAAAATACCAAAATTAGTCGGGTATGGTGGCTAGCACCTGTAATCCTAGCACTTTGGCAGGCTGAGGCAGGAGGATTTCTTGAGGCCAACAGTTCAAGACAAATCTAGCTAACATTGTGAGAACCCATCTCTAAAATAAAGAAAAAAATTGATTTTTAAATATTTTTCAACTTGAACATTAAAATGTTTTATTTTATCCATATTTTATGATATAATTAATATATAATTAATTTAACATGGAATATTACTTATAATTTAATTTATATAAATTAAATATGATACATTAATGTTATTTATGAATAAACAGATATGCATATAATGGGAGATATATACCCCCCCGTTTTCATTGATGGAGTTCACAATTGTAAAAGCTTGGGAAACCAATTCCTTTAAAACAGCCACCACTCAGGCACCTGTAATCCCAGCTACTCGGGAGGCTGAGGCAGGAGAATTGCTTGAACCCGGGAGGCAGAGGTTGCAGTGAGTCAAGATCACGCCACTGCACTCCAGCCTGGGCAACAGAGAGATACTCACGCCTGTAATCCCAGAACTTTGGGAGGCCGAGGCGAGTGGCTCACCCGAGGTTGGGAGTTTGAGACCAGCCTGGCCAACGTGGTAAAACCCTGTCTCTACTAAAAATACAAAATTAGCTGGGTGTGATGGCACATGCCTGTAGTCCCAGCTACTCAGAAGGGTGAGGCAGGAGAATCACTTGAGCTTGGGAGGTGGGGGTTGCAGTGAGCCAAGATCACACCACTGCACTACAGCCTGGGTGACGAGTGAGACTGTCTCAAAAAATAATAATAATCATAATAAAATAAAACAAGATATGGGTTTTGCTATGTTGCCCAGGCTGATCTTGAACTCCTGGGCTCAATGAGATGCTCCCACTTAGGCCTCCTAAAGTGCTGGGATTACAGGTGTAAGCCACCATACCTGGCCTCAAGAGAATCTTGTGCTAATAATTCTGAAACTCATAATGAAATAAATATTTTAGGAAGGTGTATATTACCAAAATTTAGTCAAGAAGTGGGAAAAGTAGCTGGATGCAGTGGCTCATGCCTGTAATCCAGCACTTTGGGAGGTTGAGGCAGGAGAAACACTTGAGGCTAGGAGTTTGAGACCAGCCTGGGCAACACAGTGAGACCCTCATCTAAAAAAAAAAAAAAAAAAGAAAAAGAAGTAAAAAAAATGATAGACTGGACACGGTGTCTCTATCCCAGTTAAGTCACTAAACGTTAAAGTTAAAGAAAGAATTCCTTGAACACAACCAACCAGACAATAAAGCAAGTTGCCTAAAAGGGGTGAAGCAGAGTTGGGAACTGGACTTGTCTCAGACCTCTCAGAGGCAAAGTTCAATGCCAGAAAAACATGAAACATGCCACAAATTTCAGAGACAAAGAAAATGTGGCCCAAGAAAATGATACCCAGTCAAGATGTTGTTCAAATATAAGAAAAAGAGATAGTCTCAACATGAAAAAATCCAAGGAATTTAAGACAAAGAGCTTTTCTAAAAAAACAAACAAAAAACCAATAAAATCTAATTTAATAATTAATCAATACAAATAATCAATAATGGGAAAGTACTTCTGGTGGTGAGCAGTGATTCCACCTGAATATAGAACTAAGACTACACAGGACCTAATGTAAATGCTGTAAACCTCAGCAGATAGTGCAACTACCAAAAACAATGGGATGAGGAGAGAAGGTAGGAAGCTGAGTGTTAACTTCATTTTCTTCATCTTTCCGTAATAAGATGTTAAGCAAAACTGTCCAATAATAAAACATGTAGCTAAAACATATAATGATTCTACCACTTAGTGTTTTTCATATCCTTTTTCTTAACTTTGAAGACATAGACTGAGAAATAATAGCTCTTAGATGAAAAATATTGACTAATGTTTAACCATTTCTTCCATTTACTTTAATTTCTTTCTTTTTTTTTTTTTCAGTTGTCAATTTCCAAGAAAAAACATTAAGAGGAGAGAAGTAGTTGGAATTAGGTGAGGCAAAGTGGCTCTCACCTGTAATCCCAGCTACTCGGGAGGCTGAGGCAGGAGAATTGCTTGAACCCGGGAGGCAGAGGTTGCAGTGAGTCAAGATCACGCCACTGCACTCCAGCCTGGGCAACAGAGAGATACTCACGCCTGTAATCCCAGAACTTTGGGAGGCCGAGGCGAGTGGCTCACCCGAGGTTGGGAGTTTGAGACCAGCCTGGCCAACGTGGTAAAACCCTGTCTCTACTAAAAATACAAAATTAGCTGGGTGTGATGGCACATGCCTGTAGTCCCAGCTACTCAGAAGGGTGAGGCAGGAGAATCACTTGAGCTTGGGAGGTGGGGGTTGCAGTGAGCCAAGATCACACCACTGCACTACAGCCTGGGTGACGAGTGAGACTGTCTCAAAAAATAATAATAATCATAATAAAATAAAACAAGATATGGGTTTTGCTATGTTGCCCAGGCTGATCTTGAACTCCTGGGCTCAATGAGATGCTCCCACTTAGGCCTCCTAAAGTGCTGGGATTACAGGTGTAAGCCACCATACCTGGCCTCAAGAGAATCTTGTGCTAATAATTCTGAAACTCATAATGAAATAAATATTTTAGGAAGGTGTATATTACCAAAATTTAGTCAAGAAGTGGGAAAAGTAGCTGGATGCAGTGGCTCATGCCTGTAATCCAGCACTTTGGGAGGTTGAGGCAGGAGAA
>NW_012104465.1:596389-604026 GCF_000951045.1 Mandrillus leucophaeus | reverse complement strand
TTTTTTTCAGTTGTCAATTTCCAAGAAAAAACATTAAGAGGAGAGAAGTAGTTGGAATTAGGTGAGGCAAAGTGGCTCTCACCTGTAATCCCAGCATTTTGGGAGGCCAAGAGTTCAAGACCAACCTGAGCAACATAGCAAGATTCCATTTCTACAAAAAATAAAAAAAATTTAAAAAATAATTAAAAAAAAAAACAAAAAGTAAAATTAAAAAAAAAATTAGCCAGGCATGGTGACTATGCCTGTAGTCCCAACTACTTGAGAGGTCAAGGTGGGAAGATCACTTGAGCCCAGGAGTTTAAGGCCTCAATGAATTATGATTGCGCCACTGCAGTCTAGCCTTGGCAACAGAGCAAGACTCTGTCTCAAAAAAAAAAAAAAAGTAGTAGGAATTATAAAATAAGTATATATATATATATATGTCTGATATTATCTGTTACTATTTGTCTGATATTATCATTTTTCATTTCTTAATATTTAGGTTTTCTATGTTGTTTTACATGTGTCTTTTATAAACATCATATACCTGAACTTTGGTATACGTGTGTAATTTTAATCCAAGTTGAGCCTTTTAAAAAGTACTGTGTTTACCATGGAATACTATACTATATAATATATTATATATAATTATATATATTATATATATAAAATATATATAAAATACATTCCCATCTTTCAGAATAAATAATTATAAATTTTTTTTTTTTTTTGAGACAGAGTCTTGCTCTGTCACCCAGGCTGGAGTGCAATGGCACTGTGCCCAGGCAGAGTGCCCGGCTCACTGCAACCTCTGCCTGCCGGGTTCAAGCGATTCTCCTGCCTCAGCCTCCTGAGCAGCTGGGATTTCAGGCACATGCCACCACAACAGGCTAATTTTTGTGCTTTTAGTAGAGACGATATTTCACCATGTTGGCCATGCTGGTTTCGAACTCCTGACCTCAAGCGATCTGCCTGACTTGGCCTCCCAAAGTGCTAGGATTACAAGCGTGAGCCACTGCACCCAGGCATTCGTTTTCATTTTATTAGATACTGCCAAATTGCTCTTCCAAATGACTCTATATCAATATACCCTATCCCTACCTCAAGTGTTGTGAAAGCATATCATTTTCTCCACATCTTTGCCCGTACTTGACATTTTGGGCAATCTAAAGTGCAATAGTTTCAGTTAACAAAGTAGCTAAAAAAACAAAAAGTGCAATAGTATCTTGCTATGTTTCCTTAATACTAATAGTGTGAGACTATTTCTATGATTGCTAATTTATTTTAGGTAGATTCTTCCTTTTATTAAAATAAAATGCTCCTTTAATTTTTTTTTTCACATCCTATTTTGCTTGGTATTCAGTTGCTACTCCCAATGTCTTTTGGTTACTATTTGTCTGATATTATTATTTTTCATTTCTTAATATTTAGGTTTCCTATGTTGTTTTACATGTGCCTTTTATAAACAGCATATAGCTGAACTTTGGTATATGTGTGTAATTTTAATCCAAGCTGAGCCTTTTAAAAATTACTGTGTTTACCATGGAATACTATACAGCCATAAAAAAGAATGAAATTGGTTGGGTGTGGTGGCTCACACCTGTAATCCCAGCTACTTTGGCTGAGGCAGGCAGATCACCTGAGGTCAGGAGTTCGAGACCAGCCTGGCCAACATATAGTGAAACCCCGTCTCTACCAAAAACATACAAAAAATTAGCTGGGTGTAGTGGCACACGCCTGTAGTCCTAGCCACTTGGGAAGCTGAGGCAGGAGAATCGCATGAATCCAGGAGGTGGAGGCTGCAGTGAGCCAAGATTGAGCCACTGCCTGGGCGACGAGTGAGACTCTGTCTCTCAAAAAAAAAAAAAAAAGAACGAAATCATGTCCTTTGCAGCAACATGGATATAGCTGGAGGCCATGATCCTAAGGTAATTAACACAGGAACAGAAAACCAAATGCCACATGTTCTCACTTATAAGTGGGAGTTAAACATTGGGAACACATGGACATAAAGATGGAACAATAAACACTGGGGACTCCTACAGCGGGAGGGAGAAGGATGAGGACAAAGGCTAAAAAACTACCGAATGGGGACTATGCTCACTATCCAAAGCTCATAAAACATATTTTAAAGAATTGCATAAAATGCCAGGTGTGGTGGCTCATGTCTGTAATCTCAGCACTTTGGGAGGCCGAGGCAGGTGGATCGCTTGAGCCCAGACGTTCAAGACCAGTCTAGGCAAACCTGCAAAACCCTGTATCTACCAAAAATACAAAAATTAGCTGGGTGTGGTGGGGAGTGCCTGTGATCCTAGCTACTCGAAAGGCTGAGGTGGGAGGATGGCTTGAGCCTGGGAGGTCGAGGCTGCAGTGAGCTGAGATCACACTATTGCACTTCAGCCTGGGTGACAGAGCAAGGCCGTGTCTCAAAAAAAAGCATCAGCTGAAGAAATACTGGTTGATAACATATGTCTGTTATTGATCATTTAAGTTATAAATAGTCTCAATTACTTTATATATGCATTTCCTTTCACTTTCCCTCCAAAGTATAAATACTATGTCAAATTTCTAGGTAGAGACAGCAGTTCAGTTTTCTTGTCTCCCTGCAGCTGCTGCTATCAGGCTTGAATTACAAGTACCTCATGGGTGGGCGCAGTGATTCACACCTGCAATCCCAGCACTTTGGGAGGCCAAAGCAGGAGGATCACTTGAGCCCAAGGGTTTGTGAACAGCCTGGGCAACATGGCAAAAACCCATCTCTACAAAAAATACAAAAATTATCCAGGTGTGGTGGTACATGCCTATAGTCCCAGATACTCAGGAGGCTGAAGTGGGAGGATCACTTGAGCCTGGGAGGTTGAGGTTGCAGTGAGCCATAATCGCACCACTGCACTGCACCCTGGGCAACAGAGTGAGATCCTATCTCAAAAAACAAACAAACAAATAAAATAAAACAATAAAATATTCTACAATGTATACACAGGAGAAAGGTTCACTGGTGGATTAGATAATCTTTAAAAACAAGGGTAAGACTAGGTATGGTGGCTCATACTTCTAATTCCAGTACTTTGGGAGACCGAGGCAGGAGGATCACTTGAACCCAGGAGTTCAGGACCAGCCTGGGCAACATAGTGAGACTGCATTTCTACAGAAAAATTAAAAATAACTTAAAATTTTGTTTAAGTGCAAATGGGGAAAGGGAGGCTTGTTCTATCAAATAATAAGGCATACTGCAAGGCCATAACGATAAGGCCTCAGAACAAAGTAGAGAACTCAGAGAAGGACTCATTTCTATATAGGAACTTGATGTAAAATAAAGCAAGCATCACAAATCAACAGGGAAAGAAGAGATCATTTATTAGGTGATGCTGGAAAAACTGATTCACCATATGGAGGAAAATAAAACTAGAATGCAACCTAACATCTATAAAGGTGAATTCCAGATGAAATAAGGAGTGAAATGTGAAAGAAAAACTATAAAGTTAACTGAATAAAATGTAGGATGAACTTTGTGATTTAGAGACAAGGAAGAAATTTTTTTTTTTTTTTAGATGTAGTCTTACTCTGTCGCCCAGGCTGGAGTGCAGTGGCCCGATCTCGGCTCACTGCAACCTCTGCCTCCTGGGTTCAAGCAATTCTCCTGCCTCAGCCTCCTGAGTAGCTGGGATTACAGGCATGCACCAACACGCCTGGCTAATTTTTGTATTCTTAGTAGAGATGGGGTTTCACCATGTTAGCCAGGATGGTCTTGATCTCAACCTCGTGATCCGCCCACCTCGGCCTCCCAAAGTGCTGTGATTACAGGCGTGAGCCGCTGTTCCCGGTGAGACAAGGAAGAAATGTTTAAAACTTCTAAAGTACAAACCATACAGAAAAACAAATAAAAATTTGATTACATCAAAATTATTTCTACCCATGAAAGGCACCACGTATACAAAGTTGCTAGGTAACAGGAGAATCGAAGAAGGTATTTGCATTGTCAAATACCTGAAGTTTATGAAGGCCAGGTGTGGTGGCTCACGACTGTAATCCCAACACTTTAGGAGGCTAAGGCAAGCGGATCACTTGAGGTCAGGAGTTTGAGACCAGCCTGGCCAACATGGTGAAACCCTGTCTGTACTAAAAAAAACCAAAATTATGGCCAGGTGTGGCAGCTCACACCTATAATCCCAGCACTTTGGGAGACTGAGGCAAGTGGATCACCTGAGGTCAGGAGTTCGAGACCAACCTGGCCAATATGGTGAAACCCTGTCTCTACTAACAATACACAAATTAGCTAGGCGTGCTGGCGGGAGCCTGTAATCCCAGTTACTCAGAAGCTGAGGCAGGAGAGTCACTTGAACCCAAGCAGCAGAGGTTGCGGTAAGCCAAGATTGCACCATTGCACTCCAGCCTGGGTGACAAAGCGAAACTCTGTCTCAAAAAAAAAAAAAAAAAAAAATGGTATGTGAGGACTCAAGAATCATCTTTCTGTTCTACCTTCTCAGAATTGCTTTTGTTCCCTTCAGGTGGCAAGATGGCCACTGCAGCTCCAGATAGCGCATCCAAACACAGGGAAGCAATTTTTCCTTATGCTCTTCTTGGTATTGCGGAGAAATATCTTTCATAAAAATCGCCTAGCAGAATTCCTGTCAGATCCCACTGATTGGGACTGGGTTATCCATCCATGCAGCGGCTACAAAGGTGGCTGGAAAAGCAATCTGTGGACATTTTCAGCCTCTATAGTGGGGGACAGGACGGCCAGCAAGGAAGACGGGTTACAGAATGGCATTTGCAGAAGTAACAAGGAACACTGGCCATATCTCCCCTCCATTTTCTGCAATGTCTAGCACTCCTATTAGACTGATGTTAGCACTTCTGGATCTTCCCTCCATGTCTCCTAAATTTTCCTTCATATGTCCATCCTTCTCCTTTCCTTTCCTACTGCATTCTGGGAGAATTTCCCTGTCCAAACATCTAGCTCACTAATTCACTCTTTAGTGTATCCACTTTATAATCAACATTTATTGAGCATTTTATTTTTAAAATTACATTTTTCATTTTCAAGATCTCCAGTTTGGTTCCATTTTTTATAATGCCCATTCTTGGTTCATGGATACAATATCTGTGCATCTCTTTGACAGTATTATGCTTTTTCTTTTCTTTTTTGAGATGGAATTTCACTCGTTGTCCAGGCTGGAGTGCAATGGCGCGAACTTGGCTCACTGTAACCTCCGCCTCCCAGGTTCAAGCAATTCTCCTGCCTCAGCCTCCCAAGTAGCTGGGATTACAGGTGCCCGCCACCACGCCCAGCTAATTTTTTTTTTTTTACATTTTAGTAGAGACAGGGTTTCACCATGTTGGCCAGGTTGGTCATGAACTCCTGACCTCAGGCGATCCATCTGCCTTGACCTCCCAAAGTGCTGGGATTACAGGTGTGAGCCACTGCACCTGGCCAATATTAGTTTCTTTTTACAAATAAAGAAACTGAAATTCAGAGAGGTCAAGTTACTTGCCCAGAGTTATACTGCTAGAGATAGCACAAATCACTCTGCCAACAAAATTTCTGTTCTTTCAACTCCGGGCCACTTTCACCAGGAGCAGTGATATGCACCTATAGTTCTAACTACTCAGAGGCCACGGCAGGAAGACTGCTTGAGCCCAGGAGTTCAAGTCCAGCCAGGGCAACATAGCAAGATTCCAACTTTTAGAAGAAGAAGAAAAGAATGCCATTCTCATCCCCTAATCCTGCACAAAAAGGAAGTCGAATTATCCAGCCACTGTGAGATTTTCCAAAACTTACCAATTATCTTACAATGTCCCCACACGTCATGGTTAGTCACTGATAAAATCAGCATCTGAATTCCACAAAAGCAACCAGAGAAAATCACTAGGCCATGTAAATACATGCCTCCTTGCAGGTATTGTTATGGAATGTATATATCATCCAAAGGTCAGTCTCGGTGAAAAATCTTGTCTTGGCTTTGTAAGGTGACGGCAGAACCTCTGGATCACCCTGGAGGCTAGCTTTCCCTGATTTGATAGTAGAGTTGCTCCAAATCATTCCATTATCACATTGAGTAGAAGTCTTCTGTTAGAACCAATTATCAGAGTAAAGGGATCCCATTCCAAAAGAAAACCAACCTGCAACAAAGTTTTTCTTATAGTGTTTACAGGGTCAAGTTCATATGAAGTAAGAAATTATTTTTTTTTTTAAAGACGGAGTCTTGCTCTGTCACCAGGCTGGAGTGCAGTGGCGCGATCTCAGTTCACTGCAAGCTCCGCCTCCGCCTCCTTCAAGTGATTCCCCTGTCTCAGCCTCCCAAGTAGCTGGGATTACAGGCACACGCCACTATGCCTGGCTAATTTTTTGTATTTTAGTAGAGACAGGGTTTCACCATGTTGGCCAAGATGATCTCGATCTCCTGACCTCGTGATCCGCCTGCCTCAGCCTCCCAAAGTGCTGGGATTACAGGTGTGAGCCACTGCGCCCGGCCTTGAAATAAGAAATTCTACACAACTTACAAAAGAATCTGCAGTAAATGTGGATATTGTTCTTTGGTATACAGAATTGTATCCATGTAATTAATATAAATGCACTATTTTTTTTTTTTTTTAAGACAGAGTCTCACTCTGTCACCCAGGCTGGAGTGCAGTGGTGCAATCTCGACTCACTGCAACCTCCATCTCCTGGGTTCAAGCGATTCTCCTGCCTCAACTTCCTGAGTAGCTGGGACTACAGACGTGCACCACCATGCCTGGCTTATTTTTTGTATTTTTGTAGAGACAGGGTTTGCCATGTTGGCCAGGCTGGTCTCAAACTCCTGACCTCAGGTGATCCATCCGCCTCAACCTCCCAATGCGCTGGGATCGCAGGCATAAGCTACCACGCCCAGCCACAAATGCACTATTTATTCATCACTGAGGTTTAACTTACAAAAAGCAAGCTTTTCTGAGTATATAAGAGACATATCCTAAAGCAACGGTTTCCTTATTTCTCAAATTTTAAAAATACAATTCCACTTAATTATGTCATTGATATCCTGATCACTTCAACATCCCTGTGAAGCTAATAATGGTAACAATCACAGATTTTCTGTTCTTCATCTCAAGGACTTTTATTTTTATTGATGCTTGATTGTTTCACACACTTCAAGCAGTGCCTCCCTCTAGACTTGCCATGTTTTATTCCTCTTCATCTTTTACAGATCTAAAAATAACAGCAAAAAGCCTACAAAGCATTAATTATCTAAAATATTTCTAATAAACAAAACTGCATTTTGTATGCAAAAGACTAAATTATGCACATAAATTAATCATTTCTTCCACAAACACATTACCAAGGAGTGTAGCTTAGGTCGAATGTTCTAATAGATCATCCAGATTTTTCAGAGGAAAGACAGTGTAATTGTAGAAAATGTAATATAATTTTCAAAAGTATATCATCAGGGCGTGGTGGCTCATGCCTGTAATCCCAGCACATTGGGAGGCCGAGGAGGATGAGAACACCTGAGGTCAGGAGTTCGAGACCAGCCTGGCCAACACAGTGAGACCCCGTCTCTACTAAAAATACAAAAAATTAGCCAGGTGTGGTAGTGCGTGTCTGTAGTCCCAGTTACTCAGAAGGCTGAGGCAGGAGAATCACTTGAACCCGGGAAGCAGAGGTTGCAGTGAGCTGA
>NW_012104465.1:593148-594332 GCF_000951045.1 Mandrillus leucophaeus | reverse complement strand
CCCGATCTCGGCTCACTGCAACCTCTGCCTCCTGGGTTCAAGCAATTCTCCTGCCTCAGCCTCCTGAGTAGCTGGGATTACAGGCATGCACCAACACGCCTGGCTAATTTTTGTATTCTTAGTAGAGATGGGGTTTCACCATGTTAGCCAGGATGGTCTTGATCTCAACCTCGTGATCCGCCCACCTCGGCCTCCCAAAGTGCTGTGATTACAGGCGTGAGCCGCTGTTCCCGGTGAGACAAGGAAGAAATGTTTAAAACTTCTAAAGTACAAACCATACAGAAAAACAAATAAAAATTTGATTACATCAAAATTATTTCTACCCATGAAAGGCACCACGTATACAAAGTTGCTAGGTAACAGGAGAATCGAAGAAGGTATTTGCATTGTCAAATACCTGAAGTTTATGAAGGCCAGGTGTGGTGGCTCACGACTGTAATCCCAACACTTTAGGAGGCTAAGGCAAGCGGATCACTTGAGGTCAGGAGTTTGAGACCAGCCTGGCCAACATGGTGAAACCCTGTCTGTACTAAAAAAAACCAAAATTATGGCCAGGTGTGGCAGCTCACACCTATAATCCCAGCACTTTGGGAGACTGAGGCAAGTGGATCACCTGAGGTCAGGAGTTCGAGACCAACCTGGCCAATATGGTGAAACCCTGTCTCTACTAACAATACACAAATTAGCTAGGCGTGCTGGCGGGAGCCTGTAATCCCAGTTACTCAGAAGCTGAGGCAGGAGAGTCACTTGAACCCAAGCAGCAGAGGTTGCGGTAAGCCAAGATTGCACCATTGCACTCCAGCCTGGGTGACAAAGCGAAACTCTGTCTCAAAAAAAAAAAAAAAAAAGTGTCTGTTCATGTCCTTTGCCCACTTTTAGTGGGGTTGTTCATTTTTCTCTTGTACATTTGTTTAAGTTCCTTGAAGATGCTTGACATTAGACCTTTGTCAGATGCATAGTGTGCAAAAATTTTCACCCACTCTATAGGTTGTCTGTTTACTCTGTTGATAGTTTCCTTTGCTGTGCAGAACCTCTTAAATTTAATTAGATCCCATTAGTCAATTTTTGCTTTTGTTGTGATTGCTTTTGGTATCTTTGTCAGCCTGTTCCTATGTCCAGGATGGTATTGCCTAGGTTATCTTCTAGGGTTTTTAGAGTTTTGGGTTTTACATTTAAGTCTTTAA
>NW_012104465.1:584857-588558 GCF_000951045.1 Mandrillus leucophaeus | reverse complement strand
AAAAAAAAAAAAAAAAAGGTATATCATCAGATGGCCAGGCACAGTGACTCATGCCTATAATCCCAGCTCTTTGGGAGGCCAAAGCAGCGGATCACTTGAGATCGGGAGTTTGAGACCAGCCCGGCCAACATGGTGAAACTCCATCTCTACTAAAAATACAAAAATTAGCTGGGCATGGTAGCACACACCTATAGTCCCAGCTACTCGGGGGGCTGAGGTAGGAGAATCACTTGAACCCAGGAGGCAGAAGTTGCAGTGAGCTGAGATCGTGTCACTGCACTGCAAGCCTGGACAATAGAGCTAGACTGCGTCTAAAAAAAAAAAAAAGAAAGAAAAGAAAAAAGAAAGTATATTATTAGCTATGTAAATTGTGAAATATAGTTTCAAAGTGGTATAAAACACACAATTCTTCCTTGAAACAAAAAATATAACAAAGCCTAGGAAAGCCATCACAACCTACCATTACCACATCCTAATCATATGTGTCTCCCTCCTTAATTATTGTTTCCAAAGTTATACTCCTGGTTGTGCATATATCCCAATGTTACCTGTCTATGTTAACTTAAAGTCAAGTTCTTTGTCTTATTGCTGGTTTCCCAAGATCTCGTACAAAACTTGGCACAAAACCTTCTCAATAAATGATCACTGAATTGAAATAAACCTCCTTTACATACCTTGGAGGCACAAATAACATAAGGTATGCAAAAGTACTTTGGAAACTATCAAGCACCATACAAGAGCTGGTTACTACCAGAATGCCACCAGAGAACAGCACCTCACCGTTGGCTGTCCTCTGTAAATTCTGTTACTGGCATATGTAAACCATTGGATTATTAATACCCATATCACATATGGCCAAATTTTACTCTGAAAATTTTGTTCTTCACCTGTCATTTCTAAACGACCTCTCCCAAACAATAAGATGTCCCCAATTTAAAATACTATTTCAATCATGAGATCCAAATAACTAAATCTAAAGCAACGTAACTGTATAATAGATAGCTCCAAAAATCACGGACTTCTTTCCCATGGAATAAAAGCTTTCCTACACTGCAGCCAACCTGACACCACACTTAATACTGAGTACATTCCTGTTAAAGGCTTGCTGAATTTTAAGCAAACACAAACCCTATACTCAAACTGTACAAGATAAAATTTGCTTAAGGGTATCTGTAGACAAATGAAACAAATTAGTCAGCTGTCTGTCCTGCCCTTTCTCAGAACTCAACTTCCCTGGTCTTTGAAGTTCTGAGTCACCCTCACCCTAATCTTCAGGTTCAACCCTTCCAACAACTACCACTTCCAGAGTTAATCCTGACCCCAGGCAAGAAGTAATATAAGGACAGGAAAGACCCAGGGTTAACTTTCACTTAATTATCCCCCAAGCAACTCATTGTTCCACCCGTCAGTCTACTGAGCAAACATTCATTGACTACTGTCTATGTCAGGTGCTATACTAGGCTTGAGAACAATTATGGCTTTATGGTTAATTGCGGTCTCTACGAGGGTAAGTCTCCTCACATTATTATTCTTCTTTAACGTTGTCTTAACCATTCCAGGCTCTTGCCTTTTCATATAAATTTTGGGTTAAGCTTTTCAAGTTCTAAGGAAAATCATTAGGTATATCATTTAATTTATAATTTGGAGAGAGTTAATTTTTTCTTTTTAAAAATTAATACAGTCTTTATTATTGAAACATTGCATTTCCAGATCACAGTGGTTTCTACTGACACAGTGCCTACAATTCATTTCTTTATTAATTACAAACATTTCAGAGTAATTACACAGCACTTTATCTTGTGCCAGCCAAACTTCACAACAACGCTAGGAGGTAAGCTGTCACACCTACTGTTTGTTTTTCCCTCTAAAGGAGAAGGCAGAGAAAGAAAGTCTTTTGCAGAGTTATACAAATATTTGGCAAAATTCAGAAGAAATCTGAGAGGGCTATTGATAAGAAACTCTTTTCATTATAGACATTCATTCTATCCAAGAATGAGAGAAAAAATAGAATGGAAGATTTAGTCATTACTTCAATTGGAGAAATGAGATAGGAGAGTGGCTAACACAAAAATCCCTAAATATTGTTTTAGAAAGTATGAAAAGTGGACTGGGCGTGGTGGCTCATGCCTATAATCCCAGTACTTTGAGAGGTCAAGGTGGGCAGATCACCTGAAGTCAGGAGCTCCAGACCAGCCTGGTCAACATGATGAAACCCCATCTCAACTAAAAATACAAAAAAATTAGCCGGGCATGGTGGCACATGCCTGTAATACCAGCTACTCGAGAGGCTAGGGCAGAAGAATTGCTTGAAACTGGAAGGTGGAGGTTGCAGCGAGCCGAGATTGCGCCACCACACTTCACCCTGGGCAACAAGAATAAAACTGTCTCAAAATTAAAAAAAAATATGTAAAGTGGCATTTTTATCCTACTTTGTACACTGCTTATATCTTACCTACATAGCTCATCCAATATCTCATTGCATCTGACAATTATTTCTGACTACCTTTTAAAAAGATGGAAATGAACCAATTTCATAATTCATTTATTTATAAATATATATTTATACAAAGGGGAAGGGCCTAAAAGACTATTACAGAACTAATTTTTTTAAAAAATTCAAAATTACATATTACCACCAGATAGCATTTTCCTAGATAGGACTTTGAGTAGGCTGGGACAGTGGCTCACACCTGTAATCCAGGCACTTTGGGAGGCTGAGGTGGGAGGACTATTTGAGCCCAGGAGTGTGAGACCAGCCTAGGCAACATGGTGAGACCCTGTCTACAAAAAAAATTTAAAACTTAGGCATGGTGGCACATGCCTGTATCCCAGCTACTGGGGAGGCTGAGGCAGGAGGATTACCTGAGTCCAGGAGTTCAGGGCTGCAGTGAGCAATGATGGGTTGGCAACACTGCACTCTAGCCTGGATGACAGAGCAAGATCCTGTCTCTATGTTAAGTAAGTAAATAAATAAATAAATATTGGCTGGGCGTGGTGACTCACGCCTGTAATCCCAACTCTTTGGGAGGCCAAGGTGGGTGGATAACAAGGTCAGGAGTTCGAGGCTAGCCTGGCCAACATAGTCTCTACTAAAAACACAAAAACTAGCCGGGCACAGGGGTGTGCACCTGTAGTCCCAGCTATTCAGGAGGCTGAGGCAGGAGAATCGCTTGAACCCGAGATCGCACCACTGCACTCCAGCCTGGGCAAAAGATTGAGACACCATCTCAAAATAAATAAATACATAAATAGTCCTGGCGCAGTGGCTCATGCCTGTAATCCCAGCACTATGGGAGGCTGAGGCCAGTGGATTACCTGAGGTCAGCAGTTCAAGACTAACCTAGTCAACATGGTGAAACCCCATCTCTACCAAAATACAAAAAATTAGCTGGGTGTTGTGGCGGGCGCCTGTAATCCCAGCTGCTTGGGAGGCTGAGGCAGCAGAATCGCTTGAACCCAGGAGGCAAAGGTTGCAGTGAGCCAAGATCACGCCATTGCACTCCAGCCTGAGCAACAAGAGTGAAACTCCGTCTCAGAATAAAATAAAATAAAAATAAATACTTCTACTTTGTTTATAACTAATGTTGCAATAAAAGATGTATAAGGGCCAGGCGTGGTGGCTCACGCCTATAATCCCAGCACTTTGGGAGGCTGAAGTGGGTGAATCATCTGAGGTTAGGAGTTCGAGACCAGTCTGGCCA
>NW_012104465.1:579890-580797 GCF_000951045.1 Mandrillus leucophaeus | reverse complement strand
GTAAACCCGGGAGGCGGAGCTTGCAGTGAGCTGAGATCCCGCCACTGCACTCCAGCCTGGGCGACAGAGCGAGACTCCGTCTCAAAAAAAAAAAACTGTGAGTGATAAGAAGCATGCATAAAACACTTCCACACACAGAAGTACGAGAGTTGTCTCATGGAAAGACATTTGTGCGATCCTTTGAGTTGGGCTGAACTAGCTACTTTTCTCAGGGAGCACCATTTTTATTTGCAAGAACAACTGATAGACAACCATGGATCTACAGATGTGGGTATGTGGCAGACATTTTCTCAAAAATGAAGTAACCCTGTCACTTCAAGAAAAACAACTCAGTATGTTGTAATAGAAAACATTCACGCTTTCAAGTGAAAAAGCTATTAAAATAATCCCTCTCCCAACTACTTGTCTGTGTGAGGTTGGATTTTCTTCAGGTACTTCAACCCAGAAAACACTGCAACGTACTGAACACAGAAGCATATATGAGAATCCAGCTGACTTCTATTAAGACAAACATTAAAGAGATCTGCAAAAATGTACAAATAATGCCACTCGTTAACATTTTTGTCTTGGTTTAAATTTTTATTTAGGGAAAAACAAAAACAAAAGTAAATAAATAAATTTTTATTTTGGGGCCAGGCACAGTGGTTCACACCTGTAATCCCAGCACTTTAGGAGGCCAAGGCAGATGGATCATTTGAGGTCAGGAGTTCAAGACCAGCTTGGCCAACATGGCGAGACTCTGTCTCTACTAAAAATACAAAAATTAGCCAGGTGTGGTGGTGCACACCTATAATTCCAGCTACTTGAGAGGCTGAGGTAGGATAATCACTTGAACCCAGGAGGCAGAGGTTGCAGTGAGCCAAGATAGTGCCACTGCATGCCGGCCTGGGTGACAGAGTGAGACCCT
>NW_012104465.1:570499-573039 GCF_000951045.1 Mandrillus leucophaeus | reverse complement strand
CTGGGCGACAGAGTGAGACTCCGTCTCAAAAACAGATAGATAGATAGATAGATAGATAGATAGATAGATAGATAGATAGATAGATAGATAGACAGACAGACAGACAGACAGACAGGCTGGGTGCAGTGGCTCACTCCTGTAATCCCAGCACTTTGGGAGGCTGAGGTGGATGTATCACCTGAGGTCACAAGTTGGAGACCAGCCTGGCTAACATAGTGAAACCCTCTCTCTACTAAAAATACAAAAATTAACCAAGCGTGGTGGTGCATGCCTGTAGTCCCAGCTACTTGGGAGGCTGAGGCAGGAGAATTGTTTGAACCCGGGAGGTGGTGGTTGCAGTGAGCTGAGATTGCACCACTGCACTCCAGCCTGGGTGACAGAGTGAGACTCCAAAGGAAAAAAACAAAGTACAAGGTCAGGTATGGTGGTTCACATGTGTAATCCCAGCAGTTTGGGAGGGTGAGGAAGGAGGATCACTTGAGTCTAGGAGTTTGAGGCTGCAGTGAGCTGTGACTACACAACTGCACTCCAGCCTGGGTGACAGAATGAGAGTCTGCCTCTGAAAAAAAGAGAGTCCATTCTAGGCTGAAGGAACCAGAGGTGCAAAGGCCCTTGGGGCAGAACTCTGTATTTTTGCCATAGGAGAATTTTGAGCAAAAAAGTGTAAATATTTTCAAAGTATTAAATTATTGGACTAGGTGCAGGGGTTCACGCCTGTAATCCCAACACTTTGAGAAGCCAAGGCAAGAGGATCACTTGAGTCCAGGAGTTCAAGACCAGCCTGGGTAACAAAGTGAGACTTTGTCTCTACAAAAAATTACACAAAAATTCAATAATTAGCCAGGTAATAATTGTTAGTGACTGGTACATGCCTGTAGTCCCAGCTCCTGGACAGGCTGAGGTGGTGGGAGGATAGCTTGGGCCCAGGAGGTTGAGACTGCAGTAAGCAAAGGCCTTGCCACTGCATTCCACCCTGGGCAATAGAGCAAGACTCTGCCTCTAAAAAAAAAGAAATTATTGTATTCCAGAATAAATCCTCCTTGTCTATTGTATTTTATTTTTGTTATTTATTTATTTTGGGACAGAGTTGCACTCTTCTTGCCCAGGCAATGGTGCGATCTCGGCTCACTGCAACCTCCACCTCCTGGATTCAAGCGATTGTCCTGCTTCAGCCTCCCGAGTAGCTGGGATTACGCCCAGCTAATTCTTTGTATTTTTAATAGAGACGGGCTTTCATCATGTTGGCCAGGCTGGTCTCGAACTCCTGACCTCAGATGATCCACCTCCCAAAGTGCTGGGATTACAGGTATGAGGTATGAGTCACTGCACCCAGCCTCATACATTATTTTAGTACACTGCCAAATTTGTGAGAATTTTGTTTTTTTTTTGTTTGTTTGTTTTTTTTTTTTTTTTTAAGAGACAGTGTTCTCACTGTGTGCAGGCTGGAGTGCAGTGGCTATTCATAGGCACAATCATTGTGCACTACAGTTTCGAACTCCTGGCCTCAGGAGATTCTGCTGCGTCAGCCTCCTGAGCTCCTGGCAGAATTTTGCTTTACTTTATACTCATGAGATTGGTTTCTAATTTCCTTTCTTGAACTTCTTTTGCCCATTGTATTATTAAAAAGAGACAAGGTCTCTGTCATCCAGGCTGGAATGTACTGGCACAATCATAGCTCACTGCAGCCTCAATCTCCTGGGCTCAAGCAATCCTCCCATCTCAGCCTCCCAAGCAGTTGTGAATATAGGTGTGCACCAACATATCTGGTTAATTTTTTATATTTTTTGTAGAGACAGGGCCTCACTATGTATTGTCCAGGTCCTCCCACCTCAGCTGGGATTATAGGCATGAGCCATCACACCCAAAATGTTATCCCTTTTTCTGAGTCTCTTTTCCTTCCTTCTACTGAGTTGATTTCTCTATTCCCTTTTTTAGCTGTGCTAATTTGAAAACTATAGATGTGTCTGGGCTTTTTAGTAGTTACTCTTGATTTTAAAGGGACACACAACTTTAAGTTTACTCTAAATGTCTACAGCTATGTCTCTCTTCCTGGGGAATATGAAGAGATTCTTAGCACACCATTGGACAGGTCCTCCCTCACTATTACTATTCAGGGCAGCACTTCTCAGAGTATGTTCCCCAAGGCCTTTTCAAGGGTCTGAAAGGTTAAAGTTATTTTTATAATAATACTACAAATTGTTCTCAATTGATTGACATTTATTCATGGTACAAAACTGATGATGGGTAAAAGAGCTGGTGTCTTAGTATGAATCTAGGCCGTGTTATTGAACTGTCCCAGTGCACTCACAGAAGAAAAAAAGCCAGTTTCACTTAAGATTGCCCCAGATGAGAGAATAAAAACTGTTAATTTTATAAATCCTTGACCCATGAATACACATCTTTTAAAAACTGTGACTGAAGGCCTGGCGCGGTGGCTCAAGCCTATAATCCCAGCACTTTGGGAGGCCGAGACGGGCGGATCACGAGGTCAGGAGATCGAGACCATCCTGGCTAACACGGTGCATGATGAAACCCCGTCT